>NC_052620.1:8786862-9048635 GCF_016545825.1 Eucalyptus grandis
GCTCTTTATTAGCAAAACTGTATGAAACGCTTGTAGCATATGTAGCATATGTATATGATGTTCAACAGAAACACTCTCTCTCTCTCTCTCTCTCTCTCTCTGCGCGCCACCCGTGCCCGTTTCACATCGCATGAAACCGATCTCACCAACAAATCGCATGATTGCAAAAACCAAATATTCAAAACGTTCTGATTAACATTGTGGGAAATCATCTTCTATTAAGAATGATTATGGCTTTGGCCTTTAACTTCATTTTAGCCTTTCGTTTCTCTACCTTCTGTTCATGACTTAAGAAGGGTTGGGCAAGCAGAGTGATGTTGGGCAACCCTTGAGTTGCAGAAGGGCGTTGTGCAGTAAACTGAGAGGAGAACACCGCTTGCTTTTGCTTGTCTTTTTCTTTTTTTTCCTCTTTCTGCTTCTTCATTTTTCCACATAAAAGGCCTTGAGGACATAACTAGACAGATACTTAATAATTTAATATTGAAGACCATAATTGCACTTCCATTAATTCACATTTTCAATTTGTAAAAAATTTCCTTTTTTTTTTTTTTTTGGCTAAGCGTGATCGGTTAATCTATTCAACAATATAGGACCAAAGCTACACGAACTTTACTCGTACAAATGGGAAGTTTCTCAAGACACAACTTGACCTCCATGTCTACAAGACCACTTCCATTTGCCTGGACCTTGGTGCCCAGTTGACACACCAGGGAACTTGGTGCACCGACTTGGGTCGCGATGACCCCACATGAGACCATGAGACCTCGTGTCAGCTTCAAGGTCTCAGAATTAGGTCTCGAGTCGGGTGTCGGAGACTCGTGCTGGAGTATCGAAGCGGAGTGCTGGGTCGCGGGTCAAGGATGATGGATTTTGAATTCGACGGTTAGGGTCCTGTGTTTAGGCCGTAGGGGTCCAGGCGATCTAAGCATGAGGAGCTGAGTTTGGATCATGCGGGTCTCAAGTGGCCATCGTGGCCTTTTCTCAGCACTAGGCTCCTAGGTATGTCGGCCTAGGAAGTACTAACACTCTACAAGAGCTTTGGTCGTGTCTTTTGACATATGTCCAATATTCTGATATTTGGTCAACATATATCAAAATTCGACACTTGGTTAGCTCTCCTAACACTCTCGAGTCCACAATTCCAACATGTGAATTCAGAATTTCGACATTTCCAACATGTGAGTTCAGAATTTCGACATGTCATTCTAACATGCATAGGTCAATTTTAAAAATTTTGAATAAATCGTGTCTTCTTCTTTTTTTTTCGGTAAGAATAATTAATATAATGAGCTTTGAGCCAACATTTACACAAGATCCGGCGCCACAAAACTTGCACTTAGCACGACACCAAGTCGAAGTGAGTGAAAGGGTGCCGAATGCAAAAGAAACTGCAAGAGCGGGCCAAAGAGAGGAAAAGCCTAAACAAGGCAGAAAGGCCATGTAGGGCCAAAGGACTCCAACCTCACCTAAACAACCAACAAGGCACGGAAAAGACAAAGAAAGAAAAACACCAAGTTAGGAGACATCGCCAAAGATGATAAGAAGCCAATCTAGCATAGATGATCGGATCCGAAAGAATAGGCGGTAGACCGTAGAAATCGCCTGAGAAGTGAATGCCCTCATCCCATCTATGGCCATCTTGAATCCACTCCAAGGAAGCCTAAATATCCGCTGGAGTTGGAGAGAAAATGCACGGATCTATCCCGCCATTGGAGCCTTCGTTTCTAGGATTATCTTTAACATTCTTGAAGGTTAATGCCTTATTCTTCACCACTTTGATAAGATGATTTTTGACAAACTGCAACCGCCAATTTATGATCTCTCGAAGAGTATGTCGTTCTTGTACTTCCAAATAAGATGGCAAAGGGCACCATACGAAAACCGGCCAATGGAGCGATAAAAGTCCTTACCCGAAAGGAATTTCATTGCCCATGAAAGTTGTCGGACCATGTCATGTTCCGCCAAGGGAGATTGCATTTAGCCGCCCAAAAGAAAGTCATGTTGGGGGTGATGCAACACCCCAGTAGAGATGATCAATGGAATCAAGGTCAACTTGCAAAAAGCACAAACCTTACTCTCAATTATGCCATACGACATAGGGCTTGGATGGGAAGACGGTTCTTTATAATAAGCCAGAGAAAAGATCAGCCACCATGGCATGTTTGGATAAGCCCGAATTTAGGATCATCTGATCTAAGCAAAGAAGGTGTAAGGACCTCTACGATGCTAGTGGTCAAACCAAAGGGAGACTGACTGGCCATCTCCAATCCTCCATCGGAAGTAGAGTCGGAACTCGGATCTTAGGTGTAGGATTCTCTTCTAGGCCCAAGAACAGACGGCTAGCTCCCCGCTACCCAAAAACTCTTCATTTTTAGGAAGGTTGAGTGGATCCATTTGCACCATAAGGACTCATCATCCGTGAATAGGATCCAAATGTGCTTGAGCATCGTTACCTTGTTGTAGTCTCTTAGCCTACGAATTCCAAGTCCTCCTTCCTCCTTCGGAACGCACACATCTTCCCAGGATACTTTGGCTCCACCCTTCCTAAGGTTGGGGCCCTTCCAAAAAAACTGTCTAAGGATCTGTTCAATACGATCCAATACTACAAAAAGAATGGTAAACACACTCACCCAATAAGCTTGTATGGCAAGAAGGACTGATCTTATTAACCGGAGCCTTAGGCAAATGATAGAAAGCGATGCGTCTAAGATTGAACCCCGGCTGTTATACGATCAACTAAGGACACACAATCTGCCATTCCAAGCCTCGATGATATGATAGGAACTCCCGGATAACGCACGCAACTTTCCTTCCACAAAACCAAGGGCCTCCATGATCTCATTCTGCAACTCCTTCGAGCCACCGAGAGAAATATCTCACTTTTGTTGTTGTTTGGCTTGATCCACTCCATGCTGAGAATGTATCTAGTCCATCCTTTAGAAGAGAGATAGAATCCATATCCGCACAACAAAGAGAAAGACATCGTCCTCAAAGAAAAGATGAGATAGTCTTATAGCCTTGCATTTGGAAGAATTTGAACCCGAGTTGCGCAACACGCGCAGAAAAGATCTTAGAAAAACTTCCATAACCAACGTGAATAGGTAAGGGGGCATGGGATCCCCTTGACGAAGGCCACGCCACTAGGGAAGAATCCAAGGAGTTCCCCATTCAAAGAAATAGAGAACTTGGGAGTGCGGACACATACCATAATGAGCCGAATGAGGTGGTCCGGGAATCGAAATGCACGCATAACTAATTCCGAAAGTCCCAGACTGTATCATAGGCCTTTTGAAAATCCACATTCACAGCACATGTAGGGGTATATGGCTGAAGATGTAAACCGACAAATAATTCTTGGGCAAGAAGTATATTATCACGGATGCGATGGCCTTTAACAAAGGCATTTTGAGAAGGGCTGATAGTATCATGAAGTACTGCGATGATGCGATTAGCTAAGACCTTGGTAATACATTTATAAATCGTATTGCAGCAAGCAATAGGTCTATAATCATTGACCAAGGTTGCATTAGGCACTTTAAGGATTAGCATAAGGATGGTGTTGTTAATCTCCCAAGAAGTCTCCCGTAACGAAGAAGTCCTTAACCACTTCAATAACCGAAGGCACTACTATCTCTCAATTGCTCTTGAAAATTCCACACCCAACCTGTTTGGCCCAGGAGCCTTCCCACGAGCTAGGGAGAACAAGGTGTCATGAATTTCTCTATTTTAATAGGGTTGAGAGAGAAAACTAACATGATCCTCATTGAGTGGGCAAGTAATAACTTGTTGCACGTCCAGTAAAGCAAGGATAGAAGGAAGGGAGCAAGATGTAAATAACTCTTGGAAGTGAGAGACGAAAGTGTCTTGCACAAGGCTTGGTTCGGTGACCAAGTTACCATTCCTATCAAGAACCAAAAGAATCATGTTCCTCAGTTGTCTTGTATTAACGCAATGGTGAAAGTACTTGGTATTCTGTCACCATTCTCGAGCTTTCTAATCTTGGATTGCCTCAAGAAAGATTCCTCCCGACTCCTCAACTCCATAAAGGTCTTTCGATGAGTCTTCTCAACTCGCCAAAAGTTCGGTGGTTGGGTCTTGCAAGTTGAGCTGGGCTAACCTAAAAGCACTCCTGGACTTAGCAACTCTCTCGAGATGTTGGAGAAAGAATCCCTATTGAGTTGCTTAAACCAGCTCAGTGGCCTTTAGTTTGCTAACTAGCCTGTACACAGGGACCCTTCTACGGGGCATCCCAAACTTGCGAAATGATTCCATTAAAGGATGGGTGTTCCATCCAGAATTCAAAGAATTTAACAAGATTTTTTCGAAGAACCGATTGTATCACTTTTACCACCATAAGAGAATGGTCAGAAATTCCGGGGTAAAAAATCGCTTGAGTAGAGAACCGTGAGCTCCATTTAGCATTGACCAACACCTTATCAATTTTCTTGGCCTTGTGGTTAGCTCCAGAGGAGGTGGACCAAGTAACGTGAAGTCTAACATACTTCAGATCCTCTAACTCCGCTTGCATGAAACACTGATTGAATTCATCAAAAGAGGGGAGCCAGTTATGTGAGCCCCCAATCCTATCAGTCGAGTCTCTTATGGCATTGAAATCCCTAGCCACCATCCATGCCATGTCTTAGACGCAAGAACTCATCCTACCTAGGTCCGCCCACAAAGGTCTCCGAGAGACAAACGAGTGCTCAGCATAAATCACCAAAGTGCAGCAACTTAATCCCAACGCAAGAAGCATCACTCTACCGTGAATCGCCTAATCGTTGGAAGAGATTACTTCAACATTAACCAGTGAAGGGTCCAACCAAGCCAAATCCTACCTTTAGGAGATGAGTCATAATTGACAATCCACTTCCACCCCGATAAAGCCTAGAAGAAAAGGACCGAAAAGATACTCTGGCACTTTAGTCTCCAATAAGCCGACCATGCAAAGGCCATTCGAATGAGCAAGGTTCCTAACCTCGGCTCTCCTCAACAAGTCCATGAGACCTCTAATATTCCAAAAATCAATATATATATATATATATATATATATATATATATATATATATATATATATATATATACTACTACAAAGCCAAAAGAAAGGAGAAGAGGCATAAGTCTACCTCTGTTTGGAAGGCTTCCGACGAGGATTCGAGGTGCTCCAATCTTCACCTCCAAGCCCGGATCCGGAGCTAGAGCAAGAAGTCTCTCCGAATGGACTCCACTTCGTCGAGGCAGCCCGCGGTGCTCTCGATGAGGTTGATGAGCCGGAGAACAATATCATCTTCATCCGTGCAAGCAAATGTGGCTGCTACTTTCGACCACACCATGGTCTAGGCTTAAGGAAGGTTCTTGATCTAGCTGGGAATCGGCCACTAGCAAGAGATCCACCTTCGGGAGCACCGGACCCCTATGCATCTTCCTAGCCCGGGATGCGGGGCCTTCTCTCAGCAAGGGGCTTCCGAGAGGTGACTTAAACACCAGCAATGCTCGGGTGAGAGGATGATGCTCCATTCTTAGAGTTCAAGTTTTCTTCGCTTGCTCTTCGCCTTTTCCAAGGCTGCTCAATAACATCTTGTGATTCTGCAACCATCGGGTCAGGGATGGGATCCACCCTAGGGCCGAGGGAGTTGGAGAAGCTGGGACTATCATGACCTGTTGTGGAACCGTAAGATCAACAACTAGTACGGGTTGGGGGCCACCGAGGGAGGCGGGATCGCCCGAGCTTGCTGCGGAGGTTTGTTCTGTCCAGTGGTTGTGTGAGCGAGGAGGCTGCCGATCTTGGGTTTGGGTCCACCGCTGGAGCAAGTTTAGCCCAAGCTTGCTACGGAGGTTTGTTTTGTCCAACGGGGTTGTGCGCGCAAGGAGGGGCTTGGCAATTATGGCCGAAAGTTCCACAGTCCAAGCACTCAACAGGTAGTCATTTCGTAATCAATGGTTATGGAGTGAGAAACCCCATTCAGGATCACTTCAACGGTCCTACATTGTGGCTAATTAGTCTGGATCTCCATACAAATTCTAGCAAACGAAACCATTTTCATTTGGTCCGTCCATTGGTCCACATACAGCTTACCCAAGCGCGACTTGCACGCCGGCACCGTCCAACAATCAAACGGTAAGTTCCTCAAACGAATCCAAATCAGAACCAAAGATTGATTCTCCCTCTTAAGGTCCATGAGTGGCTGCCATTGACAGAGAATTAGAGGCACCCTAGCCACCATGATTGGTCCATCCTCAAGGATCTTCCACCGAAACATAGGGTCCAAAATGTGGAGGAAGAGTAATCCTTGGTCATTGGCCAATATTTCCCCAAGCTTTACACCCTAAGCATGTTTGAGAGATTGCTCTAAGAAACCAAATGGAAGCTTCCTTCTCCTTACAAGATAACCCACTAAGCATTGATGCTATTTCAGGCCCACCGCATCAAGTACTTCATCAGCCAACTTGACCACATCTTTGCCATCTACAAACGCGGGATGAGGAATGTAGGACAATTCCAAGCCTTTTGCCGTTAACCGGGCTACATTTGCTCAAGTATGAGCAAGGGTATCCTACTGTCCAGCTAGATGTTACACAGGAGCTTGTGGATGCTTGGATGAAGACCGTTTGCGACTCCGGCCTCTAGATTGGTGGGGGCGAGCAGGGGGCTCTTGCTAGATTTGATGCTTGCTCTTCGTTCCATCAAGGCTGGACTTAGATGTCAAGGCCACTCCTAGTTGAATTAAGGTGAGGCATCACCACGGGAGGGTGTTGGAGGCCCCTTAGAGGTCCCGCCACGATCTAGCTTCGTAATATTGTTTCCAACCTCAAAGCCGTTGAGGACATTTTCATAAACACCTAGTCCGCAGCTCGTTTACAGCCAAAGAGAAACCATCGAAGGAGGGGACTTGGACAAGACTTCAACAACACCCCTTAGGAAGGTAGAAGACGCAACCAGCACTCCATGCATAGCAAGGAAATCCAACAGAACCAAACCAAAAGGGGAATGCAGCAGTAGACAGACCACAGAAGCAGAACTAAGACAAATCAGAGCTGAGAATGCAGGTCACTTGGGAAGGCTGCTTGGAGGGTCAACGTACGAGGCCAATATGACCTTTGCCTCCAAGTGAAGCCACTCCACCGATTGGAAACACCTTAACCCGTGACAGCCATTCCAAACGACAAACCGCACGCACTCCGGATCCGTGTAGATCTTGAGATGTAGGCCAAACCAGCGTAAGTCCTTCGGTGGTGAAGTAGATGGAGGTAACAAGAGACTACCTTCCAAAATCAGCCCATTCCAACCGTTGAAACTCTTGAGAGATGAAGAAAACCAGAAGAAAACAGTTCAGAAAACGGAGCACGAATCCGAAACTAGGGTAGAGGATATCTTTGGATGCAGATCAGATCTATCAAATTCCTTCGGTGGGGATGTAGAGGAGGGTGAGAAGGATCTTCCTCCAAAATCAGCCCATTCTGATGGCTAGATTTCTGGGAATCGGCATCATAACAAACTGATGAACAGTAACTCGGGAACAGCCCGTGAACAGTATCGTGTCTTCTCTTTTGATTTCTTACTTTCCGTGATATATAATTCACTCCCAAGTTTGTTTTTCTCTTATCTTCTAACATGTTCCAGCACACGAGTTCAGAATGTGGATTGCTTGTTTTTTTCTTTAAGTTTTATGAATTATTGGAATGAAGTTGAATTTAACAATGAATAATATTAACAAGCGATGGATTAATGTTTTTAGTGTAGATTCATTTTGAGCTTTTTATAATTTATTTATTTGTGAATTTGATAATTTATCACGTATATATAAAAATATATATTTAATATATAACGTACCCCAATGTATCGGAATTCTTTATATTTTGAAAAAGGTCTACGTATCATGTCACGTGTCGCGTATTAGTATTAGTGCTACTTTGATGTTAGTTAGGCACTTGGGCCTGGACACATGAGATGACCTTTTAGCAATGAAGATCAAGTTGTATTATGAAATATAATTTCTAATTTCTCAAGAGATGTCACTTTCTCAAATTTAAGAATAAATATTCTTTATCTCGTTTTCTTAAATATCCAAATACTGGAAAATGAAGAAATTTTTATTCATATAGTTAGTTTTTCATGAAATAAACAAAATTAAGATGATGTATAACTGACTTCTACCTTTCACTTTTGCTTAATCTAATTCTTATGGCTTACGCATGTAAACATTTGTTTTAAAGTTCAAAACTCTTGGAACTTTGACAATAGTCAAATGATAATACAGGGATTCACATATAATCTATTCATAATAATCTGAACTTCAAATAATATTCTAGGTTTTTGCAAGAATTTTTTTTCTTTCATCTAAGTGTAAACAAATAGGCAACTACAATGAAAATACTAAGCCTTAAGCATGCTGACACATTTCCTAAAAGTCAAAGGTATCTGTGTCACAATGAGCAAATTTAAGATTTTTGGTGACACAAATTTTATTTTTGATGTATTTAAATCACAACGGGTAATAGTTTATGGTTTTTTGTGGCATTTTTCCTTTCATAAGATATTAATAATTTCTCTTTCAAATCAATTCACAATGGAATACCAATTGCAAATGTCATCCAATTTATGTACCTAGCATTCAATTAGTCAATAGATAGTCTAGGTATGCTACTATGATTCAAATCTAAAAATTATTCTAGAAGTCGCCAACAATCATGTCTTAAGTCAATTGGAAATCTAAAATGGTAGGCATGAAAATAGGGTCGAATCCCACCACAATGTCAATTCTCCAATGTTCAACAAACACCGGAACAGATTAAGCCCAATACCATCATTTGGAAAGATTGTCAAGAGGGAATTAAAGTCCGAATCCGTCAACATATTCAATTAGATTCCGGTTCACTTAGAAACTTAGACCAATAAATTATGGGTCAACTAAAATATATTAATTACTCCACATCACAACAATTCTTCGGACTTTTTTTACATTACTCACAAGTGCATCTCAATAGATGTCATTTTTTCTTTCTTTTTTGTTATGAATTCACTCATTTGAGCATCACATAGCACATGATCACTCACTTAGGATCTTGAACCATCTGAGTTCGAGTTAATTTAGAATAGGCCACATGAGATCATGACATAATCAACACTAAATTAGCAAATTTAAAATCATGCTAATCATATCTTTGTAAAGAAAGGAAAAAATAATTAATTCTTCTTCATTAACATAAATTAGAAGAGATGATTTCTACTGTGATACGAAAGTACAACCGATTTGGACGTGAGACTACGAACTCGGCTCCGTAATGATTGTACTTGCGCTGAATTCTTGTAACCTGCTTGATACAAATGATAATCATTTAATCGAGGTCAACTTTCAAAATTGATCGACATTACTTCTCTCCTTTTTTTTCTTTTTTTTAAAGGAAAGGCATGTTGCGAGAAGTTTGAGTTCAATCTCTTCTAAGTAGTTTGAGTTCCTTAAACTTACAACAAGAGAAGGCATCGGCCTTTACCTTATAAAATCATCCACCGGAGGAATCCCGTGTTGTGCAAGACGAGACTGGTGCGCTAATGGAAGGGTTTGTGAGATCGGCTCCGATTTCCTCTACTCTCCAAGCCGAAGCCCTAGCCCTTCTTCAAGCTCTCTTTCCCTCTCCTCGAGCTAGAAAGGAAAGAGATTGTACTTGAATCTGACTGCTTGGTCTTAATAGATTCAGCAAAGAGCGCAGATAGTTATATCCTTGGGGAGTAAGAGCACTTATTTTGGAGGCCTGCCGGCTTATTGGCCAGTCTGCAATTTAACTATAGTCCCCTGCTCAGGAGAGTCCAATCGAGTAGCCAATTGGTTAGCTAAAGCTCAAAAGACAACATGTTTTATTTTTAAATTGGACAGCCCAACACTCGTTGGGTTTGCTTTGCTTTGGGTGTCTGAATTGGGGTTCTGTTGTCTAAACTCGTTTTGATTCAATAAAAACTACGTTCGACAGAAAGAGAAAGAAGGGTTTCTCTATGCCATGTCAAATGAAAAGCAGGTTTGGTAGCTACAGGGTATCATTTTTCCAATCTTTGCAAATGCTACTTTTCATCTTTAGGTAAATGGTGTCTTCCCCAAAATACGTTACTTTATCCTGGAAATCGCTAGAAATCTTGCCTGCCCAATCTAAAAACGACAATAATATTAATACATATCCACTCACCTTGTTGAACAAAGCAATGTGGCTATTATTTGTTCTTCCTACGTATTGAAACGATTTCTAGACCCGTAAAAGTACATAGGAGGAGAAGCAGACGTTCTTGTCTCTTGTGGAGTCGACCAAAGCAAATCTACATCGCGCCGTACAAAAATTCACTGAACATTGTATCGCTTCAATCCGCCAAGGGGGACAAACATTGGACATTCTACTAATGAAAGACGGTAAAAACTATCTTCGATCTTGACTGATGAAACTCATTGTTTTCGTCTCTTCTCGGAAACAAAATAATCTAATTATAAAGCGACGGTGAACATGCGCCAGCCAAACAAAATTGCATCGGACAACTGAACATCTGGACATATAGTAGGCATTAATTACTTCAGGACTGCATCTCTCCGCTCCACGGGATATAATAATTACTTTGGCACAAAGATTGTTCAAGATAAAGCCGTTCAATATCATGGGATAATCTTCATAATACTTCAATTTTGACTCCCCCGTCCCGTGGAAGCGTTTTCTGATGTTAGCCTTGCCAAAACTTCAAGCCTAAGCCCCAGAGGTTGGCAAACCTGAAAAAAAAGACATAAGCTCATACGAGTATAGACATTATTTGACCAGATAAATCAGCCATTTCTCCATATGTTCATCCGCTCATTATCTGACTAATATCCCAGTTTCTCATGATCAAAATTTGCAGCAAAGACAACATTATCAGGTTGCACTAATTTATTGGGGGATTAGCATCAAAGACCTGAGTTTAGAATCATCATACTATAATGCAGATGTCTTTGTTGGTATGGTACCATCTATGCTCCTACAGATGCTCACCTGGACTGCCCATTGACCTAGCAGAACTTGGATCATCCTCAGCAGTTTTTCTCGGGACCTGCACGTGCTTGGTAAGGCCTCCCTGTGAACCACATGAAAGCAGATTATTAAGCGCCAACAATGAAGCCCATCCATTTACTCGTGGGCCTTAATAACAAGAATTGCCGATGATGGCCAAGTAAAATGAGCTAGAATCATCCAAGCAAGGGTATAAAGTCAAGGTCATTTCTCTATCTGAAGCATGGATAACAAATTAATTTTCTGTAAACCACCTTTTTAAGCTGTTTTTGGTTGAGTCCACTGTCATTTCATCAGGCCCAAGTGAATATATACTTGAACACCTCCTAGTGACATCTCCAAGTGAAAATTTTCATGTTCGTATCCCCCTATTTACATATCCTATTGTGGGAGACAATACTCGCTGGTTTCTGCTGTGAAAATTCTTCTTCTCCAGACAGTGATGATCACTTTCACCATTTTTGGTATTATATAATTCAAGTCAAATACTATCTTCCAGCTTCTTATTGCCATCAATATTATATGTAGAGAATTGAGACCCCTTCATGAAATGCTATCTCTCAGCATTACAAAGCTGCCTTAGTTCACAGAAGGGAATATCATCACTGACTTTTGCTCTAAATTCTTCTTCTTCTTTTTTCCGAGGCTTTTTCAGGTTAGGGTATGGGAAGGAGGCGAAATAGAGGGAAGAAGATTGACCCTCATAGCAGTTGGTTCCACACACACATGCAAAGCCAACATACCGTACAATAATCTCATTTCATCCTCGCCAATCATGACAGGTTATCACAGTTTTATCCCAACCATTTATGTGATGTTTTAGAACCTTAAATTTTCAGACTTATCAAAACCACAACATTATTATTTCGCATACTGTTTAGTATAAATGTATTGCACTTTGCTCCAAAATACAAATTGTGTGCCAATTTGACAATTAAGTTTAGTAAAAATGATAGAAAAATAAATGCATGTGGTTTTTCTCACTACTAACTTCTAACAGTATGCCAAGCTACTAATGTCTGAATGAGAAAGATATGCAAGGAGTTTTCATCTTTTAATGGCCATAAATACAGGTAGATGACTCATTTTCAAGAATGTAGTTTCCTCAATCACCCAAATTCTGGTATCTTGTTTATCTCCTACATCCTAGACAAGTTCGAATTGAGTTCTGGCATTTTACTACTTGGTCTTGAGTGAACAATCATAACCGAAGCCTGATTTTGGGAACTCTTTTAAGTTCAGTTCAATTCATCTAGTTTGAAAACAGAACAATCAACTTACAGCTCCTTTATGGGTGTTCAGTCTCCGAAGTGATGGAGCCCGTGCAACTGATGATGCGGCTGCAGCTGCAGCCACTGATTCTGCCAAAAGAGATGAGAGAGAGACAGCCATTGTCATTGTATAATGAATCAAATGGCATTACATAAACCAAACACGCAGTATCTGATTCTTGCAATACCTTCTATGTACATCGACATATTCATCGGTTTCATCAACAATCTCTTCCTGTACTTGGTCAAGTAAATTCTTAAAATATAGTCATTAAAAAGAAAATTATGCAGATGATTGATGAGGCAGTGAAGAAAACCTGAAGAAGTTCTTCAAATACATCTTCAAGAGTGATGATACCAATAACCTCCCCATCCTCAATATCTTCTGATAATTGAGGCAAGCCATTCACTGGCCTTGGAGCCTTCTCAATGTCAACAACGATATCAGCTTTTTCATTCTGTTTAACAAGCAAGGAGTAATCAACTGGGAATCTCCCACAGTGGCCTTCTTTTCTTCAAGTTTGTCCACATCCGGCATTGGTGGAAGATTCTTAGATTTCCCTTTGGCCTTCACTACGGCTGCCATATGACTGCTACCCTTTTGAAACTCATTCAGTATGTCATACAAGGGCATATCTGCTGGAACCCTGGGCAAACAATCCAGCTTAAACCTCATGCCATATTCTTATAATTAAAGGAATGGCTAATTAATATAAAATATCAATAAGCACACCGCGGAATTCTTCTGATCGACACTGCACTAACAGGGGTCTCTGTTTCTGGTCTAACCGTGAGAAGGCTTTTCACCTGAGAGAGAGAAATAGAGCGAGGGACGCAGTAGACAAGTCAGGGAACAGTGTTATTATAAAGACTAGAGATACAGTGAGCATTCCAATTTTGAGATATACCAGAAGAAGACCGATGACATTTCTGGGATTCCCAGAATAGACAGGAACTCTGCTATGACCCCGAGCAAGAATCTTTCCCATTGCTTCCCTAAACAATTATGCCATAAATGTCAGATCTGGTCTATATGTTCCTAAGGTTTTCTTAAATGGATCATGACCAGCTTGACAAAAATTATCCTCAAAGGTAGCCAGGCTATTGGATCGAAATTTCAAGATAAAAAGAAAAAAGAAAAAAAGGAAGAATGCATAAGCATAGCCATCTACAACAAATTTGATGTTTGTTAGACAAAGTTTAACTAAACATGAAGGAAGAATACGTCAGAGTCCGATAGCAAGTGTAACAACTAATGATCCAAGTCTACCCAAGAAATGTTATCTAAGCTTTTAATGTATCCGCTTTCTTTATTATCATAACATCTTCGATGAGACGTGACTTAGCAAATGATTTACTTATGTAGAGGTCTCTGAAAAATCGAGCAATAAGTTATAATTCATTCTATTATATTTGACCCCAGAAAGAATGAGTAGAGGAGAGCACAGACTAAAACGAATCTCTTGAGTAACTTAGTAACTTACCAGTCCAGTTTGGAATTAACATCCAAAGAAAAGGTAGATTCAATGGGTGTCATTGCCTCCTCTGCAGTCTGTCAAGAGGAAAACATAGCAATTGGTATAGCAATCTTCCTTCAATTATGCTATGTCTATCTTCAAATCATATTCAGACTATACAGAGAAATTTGGAAAATAGCAATTTCTCTCACTGCAATGACCTAGAAATATCTCATTTAATAAGAGGAAACTTCTCCAGTGGAAAGTTCTGGACCGCATTTAGAAACAGTGTTAGATTATCAGACAAAAAAGTAATAGTGCCATGGCGACCAGACTTATAATTGATAGGGAAATGGCAATAAGTCGATGCTGACATCTTCTCAAAACTGAAAACATCATCTATCAGATTAGAAACTATGCAAACCAATTGTTGTTTATACTGAGGACAGGATCTTGGATACTAGCACTAATAGATAACTGACCAAAGAAACACAAGTTCACACAACATTCCAAGTTTGCAATAATCAATTAAATATCAGAAAGATGTCGCAATTTCTCCAATTTTAGCTGCTGTAGTACAGACAGAAACAGAGATATTCAGATGTAGTGGCTCCAAACCTTCTCAGTCAAATCTAGAGCTCCACTAATAATCGTGGTCTCATCATGTGTGAGTTCACCTCCTTTCCCAGCCTTCAGAAAACAGAAGTCATGAAAATGAAAAAGAAACCATGAGAAAGATCAAAATGCAACTCCTTTCTTGAACCCATTTGCATGCAAGAATCTTATGGAACAGTGCAACGTTTCATGTACCTCCTGACTGTGGATGGAGACAAGAGCTTTTAATTGAGCACGCCTAAATAATGCCTCATTATGACCCAACACCCAGTCTAGAACCTGAAAAGGAAAAGCAATGACTATGATTATAATTTACCATTTCAAAGGTAATTTACAGTACCTCCAACATCAAAATGGAAAATGAATGTACAGAACGTATGACCATCCACACAATTCCATATAAAAGAAGATTTTATTGAGAGTCATAGGTCCAAGGATTGACATTCTTGCTTATTGAATTGTGTACGGTCAAGGCAAACATCTGTCCGATGCAGTACGGGAAAAATGGATCTTGACGTAGACATCTGCGAAGATGATATATATGCACTAAACATGCTGCAAGAAAATACTTTGAAGCTACTGAGCTGCTTCAGTCTAAAAACCTAAGTCCGACAAGAAGTCATGTCTCAGTGCTTCGCACTACAGTTTTCATTTCTTTGTGCCTTTCCATATCTTAGCATTTTAGCATCATGAGTGCTTTCAACATAAAACCATTGAGCAAATACCTGTAAATGAGGCAAGTTTAACAGTAACTTTGGGGCACTACTGAGAAATTAAGTAGGCCACCAGCTCACAAGTCAATCATCTCTCTATTTCTACAACAACCAATGAAAAGGATGTCAAAGGTCTCAGTTAGAAACCAGTTTTACTTGATCGTAGCAACAAAAATTGACATGCTTCAAAAGATGGAGAAGGAATGATCTAAAAAATTAGAACTATACAAACTAAGCATAAAATGAGAAATCACTTGCTCTAGTACTTGGGGTGACTTCCTATCGGAAGCTGGTTTCGGACCTAACATCAACCACCAATTAGTCAGAACATTATAAAAATCTAATTAATGATAAGGTTAGCACTAGGCTCTTTGTTAACTACCACAAAATACTAGTATCGTAGGTATTTGGTGAAATAGATAAAGACAGGTCTTTAGTAAATGCATATTTGAATTGCAATGACTTCTACTTTATAGAGATTTTCCACAACTCGTGTAACAGATAAAATCCTCCCCTACCACAACTATCGCCCCATGGGCCACCACATACCCCTTGTCACCTCCTCCAGTGTACTGCAGCTCTTGCCATATACACTGCTGGCAAGTGGCAACCACAGTAATCACTGCTTCCACCATCAGTCAACCACCAGCATGACCATTGCATGAGGTAATTTGTTCCTCTCATGCTGAATTTTACCGAATTTATGTACAGTGGAGATCCATCAAAAAAGTATTAGACCTGCTTGTCTAAAAGTTAACATTTATAATTCCAACACTGTAACTTTACCATAGGTTTTAAAAAACAAGGACCTCACACTACCAGATTTGGGATTACAGTGATGGTCCAATGTATTGGACAATCGATTCAGTTCTGTCACACACAAGCTCTTTACATACGCACCTCCAGTAAGACTTATGCCAAGAGTGATTTCATAATGACAAACTCAAAAGACAGTAACTACATACTTTTCCAACAGGATATGCAATTGGATAGCAAATAATCATTAGAATCCGGACAAGCCACACAAAATTGGCACCGACAGCAAGTCCATATCGGGTACATATTGCTTGTGGAATGACCTTCAATATAAGATAAAACAAGAGGGTCAGATCCTTTTGAGCCAATCATGAAGAGATTAAGAAGAATGTTGATGGCACCACAAATTAGGGGAAACACGTACCTCTCCAAAGGCTAGCACGAACGTGACAGAAAGTATAATCGCAACATATTGATTGAAAAGCTTATCCAAGTATATGGGAAGGGCCTGCCGATGGCAAATTTCAAAAAACAAGGTTGTCAGAAGCAATTCCAGCAATGAACTGACAGAAAATTTAGTGGAAAAGGTATGCTAGCCCAAGCCTTTTAACCTAAGCCAATCATTGTCTGGTAACATGTAGGCCCGTGCTTTTCAAACCCAGATAAACACCAGAAGGCCCCCAAAAGATACTAATGTGTACACAGTTCAAACGAACTCTCGATTGAGCAGCAGGGCAAGCACGGCCGTCTCTTTTGCTAAGCTAGTGGAAATGTCAGGTTCAATTTACTTATCAGGGTCCCCAGATTCATAGCCATGCAAAATGAGGAAGCCGCTGACTCGGGCCGAAACAACCGTCAGTTAAAGATAAAATTTAAACGCGGGCTCTGCAAAATGATCCTCAATGCATTACCTCCATTGAAATAGCATTGCAAAGAAGCAGTGTCACGAGAAGCTGGTGCTGCTTCTGGACCACCGGCAAGATAGTAGCTAAAAATTTCAAAAGGAAAATCACAAAGTAAGCATAGAAAAGAAAAAGAAAAAGAAAAGGGAAGGAAATGGATCCGAATCCAGCGAATCAACCCCGTATCTCCGCCGTCCTTACAAATTCCAGATCAAGAATCAAGAACCAACGAACCAACGAACCCACACGCCCCCACACAAACACGCGAAACGAGCCACGACCCACCTGCTTGCTTCTTCTCGGCGTTGGTGCCGCTGCGCTGGAGGATCTCGAGATCGACGCGGCCGAGCGACATGAGGCCGAGGTGAGGCCCGACATGATGCCGGCGAAGAGGACCAAGAAGCAGGAGAGCCCGGCGTAGACGAAGAACATGACCGACCCGAAGGTGATCTCGCTCCCGAGGGAGGTGCCGAGGTCTTCCCGGGTCACCATCCGGGTCACCATCAACGCATTGATCAGATGCACTCCCTCCTCTCCTCCCGCCTCCCCTCCCTCCCTCTTCCGCCCTGTTTCTCCGGCTGCTGCCCTGCAGAATTCGACGTGAAATCGAAGTGGGTTTTTCCACTTCGACGACGACGGTGATGGCGACACGGTAGATTTCCGTGGGGGCTTAAGAGAGAGAGATTGAGATTCTGCGGGAGGTGGGATGCGGTGGTGGCGGCGAGCTTGAGGCGCACGGGAAGAGTCAGAGAGAGAGAGAGAGAGAGAGAGGAGAGGAACTGCGTACGACAATGCCTCGGGGATGATGCGATGTACACGTGGCGGGATCTGGGCGCATCTCGTGGGGAATTGTCGTTTGGTTCCGGGGTCGTGGCCGTTCTTGTCCGGGTTGAAGAGAGAACGCCACTCGCGTTATTAAGAAGAGAATATGGTGCGAAGGTTGCGAACTTGAGCCAAACGCAGAATGTTATTATTGAATTTTTAATTTATTTCATGTGGTCATTGAATTTTAGCTTAATATATTATGTTGTTCCTAAATTTTTAACATATTCAATATGATTAAAGAACTTTTAATATATATTTAATTTAATCATCGGACCATATGAATATATTTAATATTATTTTTGAATTTGAATAAATAAAATGATGACTTTGGACATTTTGACATAGTGTATTGAACATTTATTAAAATTTCATAGATTACATTAAAAAAATAAAAATTCAAGATTAAGTTAAAGTTGAGGAACCACATTAAGTAAAATTAAAAAGATCAAGATATCATATCAAAATTCATAAACCAACTTTGTTGTTACCTATAAATCATTTTCTTGTCCCATGTCATGATGCGAATCATCCTTATCCTCTTCTCTTCTAACGTCCGAAAAGGTGTATCAACTAGAGCGAGATATCTCAATTTGTGATATGTTGATAATACTTGACGCGAGAACGATAATGTATCAAAAAACGGCAAACCTTCTTGAATTGATCTTAGCGCATTTTGGGCAGCACTTTTATACAAGTTCCTTTTATGAAATAAAGCCTGATCCTCAAGGGTAAGGATTGCAGCGAATTCTCGGAAGATGATTGCCTAAGTCAACATAAATAGGGGTTACGAGAACGTTAGTATTTTTTCTTTTTTTAAATGGAGACAGTATAGAATCCGATGGGATATAAAAACATTATGATTAGGACAATATCCTATTTTAATTGCATCTCTCCCCACCTCCCGCTTCCCCCGGCTGCTACCTACAGAATTTGACGTAAAATCGAAGAGGGTTTTTCCAATTCGACGACGACATTGACGGCGACACGGCAGCATTCGACGTAAAATCGAAGTGGGTTTTTCCACTTCGACGACGGCAGCGATGGCGACACGGTAGATTTTCGAAGGGGCATTGGTGGGATTCAGGAGAGAGAGAGAGAGAGAGAGAGAGAGAGAGAAAGGAGGGTACTACGTACGACAATGCCTTGGGGATGATGCGATGTACATGTGGCTGGATCTGGGCGAATCTCGTGGGGTAACAGTTGTTTGGTTCCGCGGTCGCGGTCGTTCTTGACCGGGTTGAAGAGAGCACGCCACTCGCGTTATTAAGAAGAGAATATGGTGCGAAAATTGTGATATCATCACTGAATTTTTAATTTATTTCTTGTGATCGCTGAATTTTAGTCTAACATATAATAAGGTTTTTCAACTTTTAATATATTCGATATAACTCGTGAATTTTTAGTACATATTTAATTTCATTCTTAAACTATATGAATATATTCAATATTATCTTTAAATTTGAATCAATGAAATGATGACATTGAATATTTTGACATAATTTATTGAATGTTTAGTGGAAGTTCATAAATTACATTAAATAAATCAAAATTTCAAAATTAAAAATTTCAAGGACGATATTATATATTAGGACAAAATTTATGAACTATTTATATAGTTATCTATATTGAAAATAAGAATCATTTTCTTGTCCCATGATGCGAATCATCGTTGCCTTATCAAATTCTCTTCTAACATCCGAAAGGTTTTATCAACTAGTGCACTTGTTAGGTATATCTGGTGTGGGATGTCTCAATTTGTGATATGTTAGTCACACTTAATGTGAGAACAATAATATATTGAAAAACAGCAAACCTTCTTGAATGGATCTTAACGAATTTTGGGCAGCACCTTTTACAAGTTCCTTTTATGAAAAAAAAGAGCCTGATCCTTAAGCGTGAGGATTGCAGTGGATTCTTGGAAGATGATCACCTAACTCAACATAAATAGGGGTCGTCGCATGAAAGTCAATGTCTTTTATTGTTATTTTTATATATATTTTTCGTGGATGGTGATAGGATAGGATCTGATGGAATATAAGAATCTTTCGGTACGAGGATATCCTTTTTTCAATTGAATAACCATTGGACATTACAGAGGACATCACTCTAAATTGATTTACATTTTATAGTCAGCTAAAAATAGTGATCTATCATTAGGATTATTTTATCCTATTCGCCTTTTGTGCAAGAGACCAAACAGAATTGTAGGTGACATCGGGAGGTCAATCACCACCTAGACTTTTTTAAACTCCCGGCTTTTATAAGTTTGACTTAAGTTTGAAAGCTTAGGGTCTATTGGACAACTAATCTATTTCTCTACTTTTTTTTTTTTTTTTTAAATTTCTTGGAATAGATAAGGAACATAAATATGTCCATGTGCGTCGGTTAATTTTTTCATTCTCTGAAATAGATCGGCAATTAATGGAAAAAATTTAGAACGGAAATAAAAAGTAAAAGCGATTTACATTTTTATTCTTGAGAATAATATATATATATATATATATATATATATATATGTCTCTCTTCTAAACTCAATGCCTCAGCTATTTCTCTTAGGGCGCGCATGATAAAATTTATATTTTTATTTCTCTCGTTTCCGTTTTCCGAAATGCGTTTAAGAAATTCATTTAAGAACGTATTGATTTTTCTATTTTAATGCATTTCTATTCCAAAATAGATTTAAAGAAAAATCGAAGTTAAAATTTTAATCCATTTCTAAATATAAATTGAGAAATCAATTTATGTCCGTAAATTTTGTCAATTCCTCGCCACAGAAAATCATCGTCAGTCTCTCTCGGCCCACCCACGCCCCTAGCAACCCAACTCCATCTTCCTCCCTCCCTCCCTCCTTCCTTGCAGCAACACAAGCTTCCGCCTCTTTCTTTCTGCAACTCAGCCAAACTCCGGTTTGCGGCTTGTCTTTGCTCGTCAACGTGCCTAGCCTGGAGACTCTCCATCAGAAACAGGGCGAGTCTCATTCCCTTTGTTGTGCGGGCTTGTCAGATGGCGAGATGCGGTGCCTGGTGAGCACCAATTGCCCGGAAGTTGGACTTTCTCCGTGCAATCCGGGGAAGGAGAACGTGATCCCCGTGCCCATACCTAGGGTTTTCGTGAGTGTGCCTTTTGTTCTCTTATCTCTCAAAGCTTTGGATTTTTCTCTGGCTTGTAATGTGTAATTCTTGTGTGAGAGGGTCTATTATCCTATAGGAATCAGCTCGAAACAATTGATCAGAAAAATCTTACAAAAGTCCAATTTTATCAAAACAAGAATTGTTAAGTCTATATTGACATCTTCATAATTAGATGAAAAATTGAAATATAAATTTTTGGGGTCGTATGAGATCATTTCTGCTTTTTCTTTAGAGATATATATATTTTAGTTACCAAACACATTTTTCTACTCAAAACTCAACTAAGGATTAGAAATTGAAAAAAATATTTGTGAATAGAAATTGTTCCCAAGAACAAAAATATACCAAACGCACCCTTAGAATTTGGATGCGCATATGGAAGGATTGGCGTCCTACAATAATCTTTTGATACCTCGAATTTTTATTAAGCTATTGAACCATTCCTTGTAGAATTATAAATCAAATGTCACCGTTACTATTTTTAAAACAGAATGCGACATAAATCGCATATCAATAATTGATTAATAATATGAGTAAAGACACAACTTCATGTGTGCGCGCGCAAGTACTTGTGCGATGCATGGTAAGAGTTGAGAATCGTGTTAAAAAGAGAGAAATGTGATATTTTTGCACATTACAAAACGATAAATACAAGGCTCCTGAGTATACGGTGAGAATTGTGAATTTTATAGTTAACCTAATCCAAAATAGTTATCTTCATATAATCTAACATGCCCTTTAAACTTAAGGTGACTTGAAAGAAGTCAATTGAAATTAAGAGAAAAATTCAAAAAAATGCTGAAATGGTGTTCTTGTGAAGATATTAGCAATCTAGTCACCTTAAAGGCCCAATTAGAACTTGGAAAAAAAAATGAATAGTTTTTAAATAGGTTGAAAATGGGTTAGAACTTACAACCCATTTTCGACCCATAAAATATCAAGTGGCCCACTTAACACTTGATAGAACATAAGTGCAGGTGCAAGGGAGGTCATCCATGTTCTTCATCCTTGTTGTGTCAGTGACCTAAAGCTTCCTCGCTGCTCACCTCCAAGGATGTCTTGGGTGCTTGGGTGCACGGTGGTAGTGATGGCAATGGGGAGGCTGGCAACAACCATAGGAGAGCTCTACCTCACTAGGATCGAGCGAGCAGCGAGCTTGCGGCCTTAGCGGTTAGTCAACGAAGCTCAAGCTTGCTTGGATCTAGCGAGCCACAAGCTTGCCCATAGAGACTAAGCTCAAGCTTGCTTGGATATAACGAGCTGTGAGCTTACCAACTTTAGCTGAGCTCAGGTTTGCCGATGACGGCTTGGACAAGTCGCCAAAGCAAAGGAAGAGGGGGCAGAAGAAGGAAGAAGAAGAAAGAAAAGATAAATAAAGAAAAAGAAAAAGAAAGAAGAAAAGAAAAAATAATAAAATTCTTTTTAGTTTTTTTTCAATAGATAGAAATCCATATACATACCGTAGAAGTACTTTTAAAGGAAGCTCGATGTTATCTAAATCGAAATTCCATCAATATCGAAATAGATATTCTAGACATTATAATGTGATTTTTGATTTGGTATATCACTAAGAACCGATGCATTCTCGCATCGAAGAAGTTTTGTTATAAAAAAAATATTATTTTCATAGCAATTATTAACTAATCTTTTCTCTTATCAAGAAATTTTCAAAAGTATTTCAATTTAAGGTTTTTCACAGTTTTTAAATTTTATTTACTAATTTTTTATTGTTTAATTTATTTTTCTAATTTGATGTGAAGTTTTTATTCAAGTAACGGTCCCGATGGATATGCGAAGAGCTTAAAGTTGATTAAATGGGTAGGAGTAGGTTTTCTTGAATCGAGTTAAATATTACCGCATCTCGATAATATAGATCGGGTTGGATATGAGACAAGTGTAGGTTAGGTTGGGTATGGATCATCAAATTTACATTACATAAAAATGGATCAAAACGGATTAAATTAATCAATATTGGTCGTACTATTTTTACTCAACCCAAATTTGACCTAACCCACCTATTTGATGGCCCCAAATATACTTTTAGTGCAGCAAAGTATTTGAAAGACTATAGCAGAATGATTCAGTATAGGGCACAATAGGGCATAGGATTTGAAAGAAAAGTTCGATTTTTGGTACCAAATTTGGCATTGGTTTCAATAGGATTTGTAACGACTTGTTTTTGAGTACTTCTCAAGAAAGAAGATCAATGGCATACTTGGCTTGAGAAAATAATAACTAGAGGAATTTGAAGTGACCTCCCAACCTAAAAAATAACTCAATCACCAAGACTCTTCATTTCAAATTATTTTTACTAAGGTTTTGTTTGAGTTTCAAAATACTAGTATGATTATCTTTAGTATTGACAATGTCATCCACATTATCCTTGCCTAATACATTTTTAGTTCTCAAACTCTCACCAAATTTGATTTTCATAGCACAATCGTGTAAACTTAGTTTGGACATTTATTTCTCTTCTCATGGTTAGATTCATGTGTAGGAGACTATTGGTCAGACACCTCTTTGAACTTGTTTCCTTAATTATTCTCAATTCTTTCACTAGTTGTGTTGCCATAGCATTATCTTAAACTTGGCATTTTGAGTTAGATCTTGCTTCTTCCTCTAGATTTAATTATTTGATTTCAAATGGTTATCTAGGTTTTGCTGAAAATAAACATTTTCATTCCCTACCTTATTAGTTGGTTATACATCATGGGTTCCCATTTGATCTTAGTGAACTTGTCTCTTGTACTCCTTTTGATTAAATTTGGTCTTATACCAAGTTGAGAATCATGATGAAAAATGGAGAGAAATGTATTATTCTTTGCATTACAAAATGAAGAATACAAGGCTCCTATTTATAGGGTTAGAATACAATTATATTTAGGCCTCATTTACTCAATTAATAATTTTTTTCTAAAAATGGCCACTTGTATTGCTTACAAAAACAAGTGAATAAAAATATTTTCATCATCCATGAAAATGTTTAGCCATAAATCATTATCGATAATGAAAATATTTTCTATTAACTAATTATTTTAAGCAATGTAAGTGATCTTCTTCCAAAAATATTCAAATAATTCATTTTTCAAAACACATGGAGTCTAAAGCACAATTAATGTAAATTAAAATTAACTTAACTCTAAATAGTAATCCTAGGATAGCCTAACATTAAACACATGAGATTTCATGATGCAAGTGGTCCCATGCATGCGTGAGAACTAATAGACAACGCATGCCATATGTTCATGGCCTAATAAATTATTCTTCATTTGAAGTACATAAAAATCGTGCTATGCACGCTGCTTCTGTCCGTTGAGCTGGGAGCTCAAAACCTCACCTCTCTTTAATGGCATGGCAAGTGTATGATGATGACATGGCAATAATTAAAGCAGGCCTGGCCTGCACAACACTAGGGCTGGGAAAATGGGCCCAGCCCACAGTGTACATGGGCCTGGGCAACTCATGCCCGGGCCCAAGTAATGATGTTTTCTTCCTTTTTGCCTTTAGTTTTCTTCCCCCATTTTAGTCAATTTTTCATTGTCAAACTAATAAAATTATTTCTTGCATAAGGTGGGGTTAATAATTCATAAATTGGTATAGCTTATGCGTGATCTCAAGCATGGCCATGTTGCATTCATGCATTAAAAAGAAATTTGAACAATATTGACATCCGACAAAATGTGTATGCAAATATGAACAATCAACTTAAGCAATAAGACAATTTTTTACGAACTAAATTGAAAACAAAAGACGCTCTGAAGTAAGAGGTTTGTATCAATGTGTCATTGCCTAAAAGAGTGCATAGTTACCATCTTGTGAATTAGTGAATAAGTGGCATAAATAAGTGGCGTAAAATGGGCCTAACGCACATCATACAAGGCCTGGGCATCTAGTACGCCTGGGCCCAAGTGATGATGTTTTCGTTTCTTTTTTTTTCCCCTTAGTTTCTCCTCCCTTACCCCCTAATTTTTTTTTCTTGGTTCATTTTTCATTGTTAAACTAATAAATTATTTATTGCATAAGGTGGGGTTAGTAATTCATAAATTGTTATAGCTCGTGCTCGATGTTGAGCATGGGCCTATTGCATTTGTGTTTATTTTGTGTGTTAAAAAGAAATTTGAACAATATTGATATCCAACAAAATGTGTATATGAATGTGAATATTTAACTTGAGCAAAATGACAATTTTTTTATAGAGTAAATCGAAACTATTTTACAAAAAGACATTGCGAAGTAAGAGGTTTATATCAGTGTGCCATTGCCTAAAGCAGTGCACAGTTATCATCTTTGTGGATTAGTGAATAAGTGGCATAAGTAAGTGGACTGAGTGGAGCTAATTGTGCAGGGTTATCGTAATTTGAATTAGAAGATAAATGACACCTATTTCTCTAACCGTTTTGATATTTCTGGTTGTGTTAAGAGTTTGATTACGATAATAGATTTCAATAAAAGAATGACAGGATTGGAAGATTAAGGAAATTTTCGGACACACCAAATTCATTGCTTTCTGTAAATGAATAAAAAAAAAGATAAGGATCTCCAATAGAAGGTTAAAATCGTTGGCAATTCCTGAATTTTATTGAAATTTTCAATTAGGTTAGTGAACTTCAGTTTCAATAACTCATGCATTTTTTAATTATTTTTCTTTTTTTTTACCTTGTTTCTTTTCAACAATTGAAGCACGTTGACCCGAATTTGACCAATTTTCCCATAACAATTGAAGGCCCGTGAGCTTCTGAACCAACTTCCTAATTTAATTCTGGCCCACTACAGTAGATAACTAATTGGGTAGCTAAGGCCCGACTAACTCTTTTGGATTGAATGAAATTTGCTTTCGACCAAAAAAATTAAGGATGGAATTTACATCCGATATTATTTTTATCTTGTCATGATAAGTGAATTTTCTAATTGCGAAATAGTAAATATGTCTTTCATAAATAATGAAACTTACAAAACAGATCTAAAACTACACTTGGATTAAACTTTAGTACTTTTCGGCCCCTTTGTCTCCCTCGGAAAATTGAAGCACATGAAAAAACAAATCATCTCAAACAAAATCATAATTTACTTTTTCAATTTAAGAAATTGAGCATTGTTTTGATGAATATCTCTGTTCTTTTAAATTTAAATTTATATATGTTGGCTGGTGTTGTTGGATGCGCTCATTAATAACAAAATTAAACTAAATGTTTAAGTTGATTTTGAATTGTTTTTTCTCTTATCTTTGTCACTAGTAAAGGCAAGGATACGATCAAACCACGTGATAACCTCACAATTTGTTAGTAATAAATCATGTGATGACATGACAAATAACGTGGCAATTTGTGACGACATGACAATTTATGACATCTAAATGCAAATTACAAAACGTGCTAAATAAATGATTTTTTTAGTTGATCACCGTCACCTTTTTGAAGAAAACACCATAATTTTACTTCCACATCAATTACATTTACAAGCCATTATATAAGGGGCTATTATGTTTATAACCACCGGGATAAACCTTAGATCTTCTAGCGAGGCTGTAGCTCTTCTATGCCTACAATTTGGAAAAAATAATGGGATAAATCATGGACTCAATAAGTAAAACCTCTAATTCTTTACTGGGAGGATATTTCATCATTAAAATCTAGCAAGTGCAGCACTCGTAATATAATGTCGATGGCAGATCGATAGTAAATTCATTACTACAGCTCGACTATATGCAAATGTTCATTACAACATTCTTCAATGCATGCTTACTTTCAGCTTGTTAATGAACACATCAACATATCATATTTATGCATATACCGGCACATATAAAAGATTCATTTAACTTTGTCCTAGCTTGATTAGGCTCTCTACTCAACCAAAGCTTCTAACTTCATGTTAGGCTTCCGGCTCGATTATGGCATCTCGACTAGACCGAGGCTTTTCGAGACTAGCTTCTTGAGGCTTCCGTGCTTAAACTTAGGCATCCCATTGATGTGGGGGCATTTGATTCTCATTAACAAGGCATCTTGTTGACGTAGGGGCATCGTTGCCACCGATATGGCAACGGTTCTTACCTTCATTACGTTATCACATGTGGCATCACAAGCCGGTTTTTCATCTTTTATCTTAACTGACGTATGAAAAGCCTGAGGGCATGCTCATTCAAAAGAGTGTGCTATGGCTCTTAACATTGTACAATATGATATACCGAGCACGATTCTTAATTCGTGGCTTGAACCACACACCTAGGCCAATTCTTGTACCAAGCAAGACTTGGAACCTGCACGTCTTGATGACGATCCAATATCTCGCGTCCTTGGGCAATCCCACACGAACAAGACTAGGAATTAGCAGGCCTCAATGCCAATCTAAGGCTTTACAGCTTAAACTATCACGAGTTGATGTCGATTTCAACTGCGAACCCGACTCCTCATCTCGGGACGTGTATGCATTCAAGGATGCAAACATGAGAAAACCATACAAAAGAACATTATAATATACACACAGCTTATACAGGTGAGTGAGCACACCACTAAATTCGACAATGTAGGCTATTGCTTTAGCCAAGAGTTAGATATTCTACTTACAACTTTCTAAGCCAGTCATCTTGAAACAATGGTGACAACGGCAAGGGTGGTAAGGATGCTTAGGAGAGAGGAGGCTGAATTTTGAGAGGAAGAGAAGAGGGTGGTCGGTGGTGGAAGGAAAGGAGAGAAGGATGAGCTTTGGTGAGGTTGGTTGGGGATGAAAGGTTCCACCCCTATTTATAAGGCTTACCTCAAGAATGGTTCAAAAGGGCATTTAATGCGTTCACACGTGTTTGCACTTAGGCTGTAACCCATTATATGCGTTCGCACACGTTCATATTTAGCCCGCAACTCATTAAATGCGTTCGCATGCATTTATACTTGTCTTCCCTTAATAGGCACCCTAAATCTTCTAATAAACCTCAATTATTTGCCTAAAAACTTAGTCAAGAAGCATTTAAGAGGGTCTTACTTGGTCACCAAGCCTCAAAGTAGGGTTTGATTATAACTAAATTGTGACATCCCAGATTTTTACTATTGTTTTCTATTGAATAAGTCGGCATTTCATCGACGTGTTTATACGGTTGTTTCTCGAAATCACTCTTGAGATAACTAGATTATTGGAAACTCATAAACTTGAGAATTCGACCGTGGATCGGTTACTCGACCGTGCTAATTTGCCAAGATCATTACGCACATATATAAATCGATTAGAGACCGAGATATGTGGCTAATCGTGGGTGATACTACTAAATTGAAAATTTCGTCGACCAATCCTAGACTGATTTTTCTGTCGTTTTGGTAATTTATGTCCGTATTTGAATCATCGAGATTTTCACAACAATCGAGAGTCGCCAATGTGTCGAGTGGATTCATAGTGGTCAAAGAAAATCGACCACGTGTCATTTGCATTAAAAATTTATGAAAACTATATGATAACTTAGGTCACGCTAAAAACGCAAAAAGAAATTAACTGCAAATTCAAGTCTGATTTAAGAAATTAAACATGTCACAATAAATTTAACGTTGACTCAATCTCGAAGATTTTTTTGACAACCAAGACTTTTTGGAAAAAGTCTGCAGGACGCTTTTGGTGTAAAAGGCCGTGATTGTTTTTTATCGCAAATTTGGGAAGCATGATGGATATATGGGTGAGAAAAATATCGATTTAATTGATGGTGGGTCAATTGAATTTATTGAGGCCAATTCATGACAAAACAAACACGAACGTATCCAATTGAGCCATTTACTATGAAATTCGTATGCCCTCTTCATATGCTTTTGACCATTTCGGTTGTGAAATGAAGGTCTTGGTGGCCAATGACAAGCCATGGATTGGCTTGGAGGGCAAGCCCAATGGGGGACAAAAGGTGGGAAAAATTGGCATGTGGCCCCCCATCTCTCTCTCTCCCTCATCCTCTCTCCATTGCCATCCACCCCTCCTTCTCTCCCTCCATTTGTGCGAAACCAGCAGACCAAGGAAGAGGATAGCAGCCGCCGCCTAGACGCCATCTAGGCTGCGCCACCGATGGTTGCCGCTTTGCCTCCACCCGTGGTTGGCCGCGGTGCCGCTTGCCCTCTCCGCCCAACCGTGCCGTCCACAGCTCCTCCCACCGTTTTAGCCCTTGTTCGCCATTGCAAGTGGTTGAGGAAGCCTCCCAGCCATTGGTTTAGACTCAAACCATCATGAAGTCTTCCCCGAGCCTTGCCACGTCGACCTAGTTGTTTTCCTTCTGTTTTGCAGCCATTTCCAAGTCATAAAGGGTCTCACCACTTCGAGCCGGTTTTGAGGTGCTTGTGGCCCCCTGAGCTTAAGCCCACTTTGGAGTAAAACGTCCCCTGTGACATTCTCGACGTTTTAATCTGAGTGGATTGTTAAACGAGTTAGTTTTGCTATCTTATGTGGCACACAGCTATGTTAGTGATTTTTCGTGGATGTATATTGGAATTTTGATAGGATTCTTTAGGATTAAATTGACAAAATCGAAAATTTTATCACTAAATTGGCATATGTATAATAGATTTTCAACTAATTGGACAATTTTCTCATAAAAAAAAAAAAGCATTATTTATTTAGGATGATGCTATTTCCACCTCTTAAATGATTAGAGCCATCCCTATCTTCACTAAAAAAAGACAATTGTCCTTAAATTTTCAATTGTAGTTTAAAGTGATGCCCCACTGTTTGTTTTTTCTATTGTTCCCTTCTCTATTCATGACAGTTGCATAATTAAGGATTTCCAATATGTTGTTTTTTTAGCATATTAAAGAAAATTGCGTTCTCATATATTCTTATAACGTTTTACATACTCCATGTAAAATCATTTCACTAACAGTAAGGAAAAAAATACATTTTTAATATAGTATAAAACTAAAAAGTCTCTTCTTCATTATTGATTTTATAACAACTTACCTATTTTTGGTCCATCTTATCTCAAAAGCTCACTATCTTGTTGAGCTTTTCATTAATTTCATTAGTCTACTATATAGATCAAATCTCTTAATTTATAATATCAATGAATTTATCTTTTTCCTCATTATACTAGCAAAGTACTTTTATACAGATAATGTAAGATGTTAGAGGAATATATTGGAATACACTAAAAATATTATGCACAATAAGGTATCTAGATATACTTTGTGAATAATTCATAAATAATATTAATTTTTGTCAATACAAAATAATTATATTTCATCAGCATTTTCAAAAAAAAAAAGTTCTTACTTCATGCAATGTTTTTATTTAATTAAATTTTATCTACTTAACAATTTAATTATAATTATAATCAAGAACATGAAAACGAACTAGATTTATAGGAAATTTCTCTTTCAACAAAACAAATTCTATGGAAGTAATATCTAACAATAAAAAAAAAAAATGACGCCTTTAACATGTATGGAAAATCTACCACAAACAAAAACTAAGCACATTAAATTATTAATTATGGTAAGTAGACCTTACAAAAATATAGAAATTAAAAAAAAAAGGAAAGTAAATACATCTAGGACCTTCAATTTAAATTGCAATTGAATACTGTACGGTGATTTTGTCTTTTTGGTAGAAATTGGGTGGATTTAGTCATATAAGGAGTGGAAATAGTATCACCCTTTATTTATTTATATATATATATATATATATTTTCTTCCCATGAAAATCAGACCTATGGAATTCATTGAGCACTCAAGTAATCATCATTCACATGAGTCATGATATTCCCCTTATCCTAGTTGGATACTTCTCTATGCACCAAATAATAATAATTAGTTTACATAGACTGGTATGCTCATCATAGTTGTTACCCAACTGAATTGATGTGGTTATATTTGTCGACAAATTATATGTATTTTACCTTCTAGTGCAGTAATTGATAATCATGAATGATATTTTCTATGGTACATTTTCCATGCTGAACAATATTACGGCATTCGTCATGATGTATAAAAAAATGTTGTAACTCTTGTAAAATTGGTTTATCATGTCATATATGTATGTATGTATACGTATGTATGTGTTACAAACACACACGCACACATTTAGTCCCAAAGAAATGCAAAAATAACATAAAATAAAATATTGTACGATAATACCCTCATCATTTTTTTACCCACTTAAAATTTTCCTATTATAATTTTCCCATCTTCAAATGGAAAGAATCGCTTTGCATCTAAAGGGACAGAAAAGGGGGAAGATTTAGGCTCCGTTTATTTCACGAAATATGTGAAATTTTCTCAAAATTGTTTTTCAAGTAGTTGTTTTCTAGGAAAATAAATATATTTTTTCGGTATTCGGCTAAAACTTGAAAATGAACTTAAAAATATTTTCCACTATAAGGTATGCAAAATCTAATTTGATTTTTCTAGGGGAAATTACCAAAATAATTGAATATTTTATTTTGTCTTTTTTCCTTTTTCCTTCTTCCTTGGCTAGCAGCGGTCACGGTGATGGTTGGTCACCAACCGTGGCCAAAGACTAGCTGAAGAATTAAAAAAATAAAAATAATCGAAATTCAATTTGAAAAAAACATTATTATGAGAGCGAACACATCATCAACTAAGAACTCGAGCCTAAGCATTGGGGACCCGCGCATGACCTCTGTGTATTTGGGCTTGAGTGCCAGGGACCGGATGTAACATCCTCGATTTTGACCTCGTAAGGATTGATCATAAGGTTTTGAATGAATTGATCATGGATCATTGGCCATGGATTGATCGGCTCGATCGGCAAGGAATTATGGATCGGTCATGGACCAATCGACTGATTAGTCATGAATTGGTTAAGATGTTGGCCGTGAATTTCTACTAATCATACCTATGGGATAGGATCACCAGCTTATAAGATGACTTTTTGATCATGAGAATTGGTCACGGAATGATTTTGGATTGGTGGATGGTCACGGGTCGATTTGACCGGTCGTGTGTCTGGTCGCGAGTGATTCTACCCGGTTATGCACTGATTCATAGATGATCTGAATTGACCAAATGTGATTTCCTTTTGATCAAAATTGTATCATTCCATAATTAATTCTTAGTGATTGGAACGGAATCTTGAATTGGTGATGTTTGATCATGGATTGGTAATACATCGACCATGAACCCTACTAGTGGATCGGGTGTCGATCAGAATGAGCTCAAGGATAGATCCAGCTATTTCGTCACTTATTCTAAGGTCCATGGGCGGCTTGACTTTGTGCTAGGCCATGGGTAGTGTCATGCCCCGAACCCCGGGCATGCACACATCCCTTGACGGTCGACTAAAATTTTGCGACGTTCCAAGGATGCGTCGCTGACCTTTTTTTTTTTTTTTTGGCACATGCAGAAGCGAATTAAACATACACCCAGACAACAACAAACATGTGATAGAAAAACAGGACAACCCATTTTCACTAAGCACACTTTATATACAAGTCAAGTCAGTCCTATAAGTCTATACACTAAGGGTTTGCCCCAAGAGAACTACCGAGAATTCACTCAAAAGCGTCCTAAACATGCACCACTCAGAACTTACCTTGCCTCAGCACCTTCTTGCACATTAGTGCCACTCACATAACATATGCATACAGTAAATGCATTCAATAGTTGGAATGCATCATATCACTCATTAAACAATTCACAAGGGTCCCGATTATAAGGCTAAATCGTTATGACATATCCCATTCTGTGCCACACAATTTCATCCCATAATCAGGCGCGGATAACTTATATTGGTGGTTCAATCCATACTCAATATTAAAACTCAATATCCAAACTCAAGGTTCTAGAGGTGGCTCTTACGAAATTACGTCATCGTGTAGCACTTAGCCCTTAACCACATCCAACAATAGCTCAAGGTTCTAGAGGTGGCTCCCACGAAATTACATTATTGTGTAACACTTAGCCCTTGACCACTTAAAACAATAGCTCAAGATTCTAGAGGTGATTTCCACAAAGTTACGTTATCGTGTAGCACTTAACCCTTGGCCATGTAAAGTAATAGTACAAGGTTCTAGAAGTAGCTTTTACGAAGTTACGTTATTGTGTAATACTTAGTCTTTTACCTGCTCACAACACATGTGATTTCCTCAACACAACACATCATAGCACAACCATCCACATAACCTCACACGTAAATTTCCATCATGCTAAATATCAACCAAATCACATAATATGCACTTCTTAGCTAGCAAAACACTAAGAACAACCATAAAACCATAACTGGCCCTAACTGGCAGAAATAGGGCCACTTGCGCGTCTCCAAGTTTAAATCTAGAAACCTAATCAAACGAGTTTGGAAAATTCTCAAAATTAAATATGTTATAAAGGACACTTAAATGAATATTTTTTATGGAGACACCTTGACCCAGATCCTTCTGGATGAAGAACAGTAAATCGCTCAAACTGTTACAAAAACTGTGTCCGTTTATAGAAATCACGTTTTCCAAAACCAACTTGGTTCGAGATCCAAAACTAGTCCGTTTGATCTGAAATTTGACTATGTTAAACTACAAGATATGAAAAACAATTTTTGAAGAAAATATTTCTAAATTTGAACCCCAAGAGTTGATAAAAATCAATTGAACACCAAAATGTCACAAGTTCAAATGAAAACAAAGGTTCTGTTTTGTTTTTAATGAAGTTAAAATCTTAATCTCTTAACTCCATAAAATTTTGGATAAAATATATGTCATAGTTGAAGATGTCTAAAAAATTTCTCGAAAAGGAATCAACCTCAAAATCGTAACATATTTCGATCCACAAAAATGACAAAATGGCGAGGGTCTAGAAACCAGATCCGAGGAAAATTCACTGAATTGGACCAAATCATCCTCACTAGTGCTAATCCATCCAATTAGATCAACACTAATCCATCTCAAGGCTAATCTAACCAATTTAGATTAGCACTAATCCATCTTAAGGCTAATCTCACTTTATATTAATTTAACTAAGCTAATTAACACTAATATAATCCTCTAAGCGTGATTAACAACTTAATCAAGTATTAGGGAGTTAACTCATCGGATTAGTGAATAAACGGGTTCATGGTGACAGCGGCGCGATAGCGGTGAGATCCTATGTCAACGGCAGCTTCAAGGGAGGCCTAGAAAGGGCTGAAAGCCAGCTAACAAGCTTCTAGTTCTTTGTTGGAACTTCATTTCGAAGCCTTGGTTTCAATTTTAGAGATGTTGCTAGCTAAGCTGAGGAGGGCTAGACATGGTGTAGGGACGGCGAGGCAAGCTGGTGGCTTGGTCGCTGGCTTGGGGATGGCGTCACGAAGGAGCTGGCGTGGCTGACGTCGCGACTGGAGCCGGACACGACAGGTGGATAGCAGGCACGAGAGGGGACGACTTTGCAATAGCTAGCTCGCTACTGTTGGCGGGCTGACTAAGGGAGTAAATGGTGTTAGAGAAAACTCCTTTATTGTTTTGAAGCTAACAAAACCTTTCCGAAAGTCTAATCTGAAGACTTACAGACTTAATTGTTATAGTCTGAAGAACTTCAGACTCTACTGTCAAAGTTTGAAGACCGTTAGACTTTAACTATAAAATCTGCCTTCATTGATAATTTTCAGATCGAAGAATGAAGACTTATCCAAATGAAGGATTATGTTCAAAGATTCGGTTCGTATGATTTGGAAGACCTTGGCTGGATATAGCATCTACTTGATTGATTATTGGATCTAGTCCGATATGAAAATCTTTTGAATAACGAAGTATACTTGGAAAGTTCTACTTATAGAAACTAAATATCCTGCTTGTATGGGCAAACTGGATTGACGGCCTTTCATCTCAAATCATTCAACGACTTGAAGATCACCTTAATTAATTCTGTCCAACAGGTAGATTGGAAGAATTCCTTTGAAAAGTGTCAATGGTCGTAAAGGCATGGAGGAGTATTTAAGGATGACTCTTCAATTGTTCAAAAGAGTAGTGCGTGAAAGAAAATTTTCAAAGTCTGAAGCTTCTTAGTTCTTTGCTATTTCAATCGTTGAGCTTTACTTGTACTCAAAAGAGAGAGCAAACACTTGTGAGACTTTGAAGAAGTGTAGTATAATCTCTACACTGTAAAGTCAAGGACGTGAGACTGTAAAATCTCTTTTGATCCATAGTGAAATCCAGTCAGTGGGCTGTTAGCGCGGGAGAGTGGATGTAGGCTTGATCTAAGCCGAACCATTATAAACACTGTGTTTCTATTCTCTTTCCCTAAACTCCTTATTTCAATTCATAGCTTTATATAACTATTTAAAGCTGATTGTGCTCTTAGTTTATTATCTTCTTACAACAATTTTTAAGTATTGTGAAAATTTATTTCAAACACCTATTCACCCCCTATAGGTGTTAGTACTAGCCCTCTCAATTGGTATCGGAGCCTGTGTGCTTGTTTTATTGAAGTGTTTTTACTTCTGAGCTAAATATCTATGGCTAGTATTTTAGCTCCAGGTTTGGTTGAAGGCCAAAGTAACACCAGACCTCCTTATTTCAATGGAAATGAATACAACATATGGAAAAATAAGATAAAGGCATTTCTAAGATCGAAAGATCCTCTAGAATGGGATGCAGTAGAAAAAGGAATCATTCTCAAAGCTACATCAGTCTTAGAAAGAGGAAAAGAAGTTGTAGACGCTGGTGAAATGACTCAAGAAGAAATAACCAAAAGACAAGCTCTTGATACTAAAACCATCTACTCTTTATATTGTGCTTTATCTCCTACTGAGTATGACATAATTTCATTTTGTTAAATAACCAAAGAAGTCTGGGATAGGTTGCATGTTACTTATAGAGGAACTGATCGAGTTAAAGAAACAAAAATCAATATCTTACTTGGACAGTATGAAGCCTTTTAAGATGAAGTCAGGAGAATCCATCACTGATATGTTTAGTCGTTTCACAGAAATTGTAAATGGTCTAGCATATCAGGGACAGCTAATCTCATAACCGATGAAGGTCAATAAACTGCTGCATGGACTTTTCAAAGACTGGAGTCACTTGAAGTTGATGAACTTGTAGGCACACTTCAGTCATATGAAGTGGAGCAAATCAATGAGGAAGAAGATTCCAAAGGTAAAAAGTCAATTACTTTAAAATCTAACGATGATTATGATGATGCAGATTCTGAAGATGACATGGACATTGAAGAGCTAACACTCATGATAAGGAGGTTCAGGAAACTGAACAGAAAGGGAAGAAGATTTAACTGGAAGAAGTAAGGCACTAAAAAATTCCAGAACAAATCAACTAAGGATGATGAAGTCAACAAACATGTGGTCTGCTTTGAATGTAAGAAAAAAGGACACATCAGACCTAATTGCCTTTTGTTGAAGAAAACGAAAGGAAGAACTGAGAAATTCAAGAAGGCCCTTAAAGCAGAAACATGGAGTGATACGGAATGTGAGGAAAGTTATTAAGAGTATGCCAACATATGTCTAATGGCAAACTTAGAATCAGACTTAGACTTTGAAACAGATTCAGACTTAGACTCAAACAAAGAAATTGAGGTTAGTAATTTTAAAATTCCTACTAAAGTCTTGAAGTACATAGATGAACTTTGTCTTAGTCTCAAAACCTCTCTTAAAAGGATTTTCGAGCTAAAAGGGAAAATTCCAAATTGAAGCAATAGGAAATCTCTTGGAAAGAAAAGTTTGAAAATCTAGACAAAAGTTTTGTTGTTTTAAAAGAAAATGCATACTCTCTTTCAAAGGAAAATACATTTTTGAAAAGGACATTTCAAATATCTCAAAAAGGTTTTCATTAGGATCTGAGAAGTTGGAAAAGATTCTTTACGTAGAAAGACCTTATTTTAATAAATCTGGTTTGGGAATAACTTCAGAAACCATTCCTCTTATTGATTTTCCAAAAGTAAAGGAAATAATCAAACAAAGATCTACAAAAACATTTTACAGAAATCATTTTCAAAGAGTTTTTGTAAAACTTATTGGCCGAAGTGCTCTCAAATGTTCAAAGTGTAATAGCTTAGAACACTTTGAGAAAGAATATCCTAAGGCTTGGAGACCTGTTAAGAAGGAGTGGGTAAAGATTGTATTTTGTACTAACTCCCCTAGACCCAAGAAAATGTGGGTATCAAAGAAAGCTTGAGTTCTTTTTATAATTGCAGGTTACTATCAAGAAAAAGATCAAGTGGTATTTGGATAGTGGCTGCTCGAGACACATGGCAGGAGACTCAAGTTGTTTTATAAAGCTCATGTAAATAAATGGTGGAAAAGTTTCTTATGGGGGAAACAACAAAGGAAAAATTGTTGGATAAGGAACTGTGAAGATTGGAAGTCTTACAATCAACAATGTCTCTTTGGTGGAAGGATTGAATTACAATCTACTTAGCATCAGTTAATTGTGTGACACTGGATTCAAAATTAATTTTCAAAAATGCATTTGTTCGGGAACTAGTATGGATTTGTCTCAATCTTTCACTGGATAAAGACATGAGAATATTTATCTTCTGGATATAAAACCAGAAAGCTCTCAGTGTCTAATATCCATTCAAGATGAAGCAAATCTTTGGTGTAGAAAGCTTGGCCATGTTAACATAAAGCAAATTGCCAAGATTTCCTCCAAAAAGCTTATTCGTGGACTTTCCAACTTGACTTATCAAAAGTTTGAGTTTTGCATACCATGTGTTCTGGGAAAACATGTTAGAAGTTCTTTCAAACCTATAAACAAAGTTTTTACTAATCGAGTTTTGCAGCTTCTGAATTTGGATCTCTTTGGACCAACCAGAACTCAAAGTATTGGTGGAAAGAGATACTGCCTAGTAATCGTGAATGAGTACTCTCGCTTTACATGGGTATACTTCTTGGCAAGTAAGTCTGAAACCTTTTCTTATTTTTCAAAATTTACAAAGAAAATTTAGAATGAAAAAGGATACGCTATTTCAAGTATTCGGAAAGACCATGGAGGTGAGTTTGAAAATCAAGACTTCGCAAAATTCTGTGATGAATCTAGTTTCCAGCATGTTTTCTCTTCTCCTTATACTCCAGAGCAAAATGAGGTTGTGGAAAGAAAGAATAGATCTTTATAGGAGATGTCAAAAACCCTTTTAATTGAAAGTAATATTTCCTCTTGTTTTTGGGCTGAAGCAGTTTCTACAGCTTGTTATATCATTAACAGAGTGTTCTTAAGGCCTATTCTAGAGAAAACTCCTTATTAGGTGTTTAAAGGGAAAAAAACAAAATGTTTCTTACTTTCATGTATTTGGTTGTAAGTGTTTCGTTTTGAAAAATACAAATGATCGAATTGGTAAGTTTGTAGAAAAATCAGATGAAGGAATTTTCCTTGGCTACTCAACTTCAAGCAAAGCTTACAGAGTCTTTAACAAGAAGACTCAGTCTGTGGAAGAATCGATGAACGTCAAGTTTCAAGAATCTATGCAAAATCAACTAGATCAGACTCATCTTGAAGAATCTGAACCATTTCAAATCCTACAAAGTCCACTTCCCCTGAAGTGGTTCAGACTTCTGAAGATAAACAACAAGAAGAACTAGAAGTTTCAACAGAAACAAAGGATCAGCAGACTTCAAGATCAACCAGCAACTGGAAGCATAAGTCTAGTCGTCCTAAGGAACTCATCATTGGCAACATTAATGAAGGAATTCACACCAGATTCAAAAGGAGAGAAGAATCTAGTGCTTTAGCATTTGTTTCTGAAATTGAACCCAAAAATGTAGAAGAAGCCTTGGTTGATGAAAGCTGGATTGAAGCCATGCAAAAAGAGCTCAGACAGTTCAGCATCAATGATATTTGGGAACTAATTCCTTAACCTAAAGGCAAGTCTATTATTGGAACTAAATGGGTTTTTAGGAACAACATGAATGAGAAAGGAAAAGTGATCAGAAACAAACCAAGACTCGTGGCCAAATGATATACGCAAGAAGAGGGGATAGACTATGATGAGATCTATGCACCAGTAGCGAGGTTAGAAGCAATTAGATTATTACTTGCTTTTGCTTGCTACAAAAATTTCAGGTTATTCCAAATAGATGTAAAAAGTGCATTCCTAAACGAATTCATTCAAGGAGAAGTTTATGTGGAACAACCTCTCGGATTTGAAGATCCAAGAAAGCCAGACTTAGTGTTTAGATTGAAAAAGGTTCTTTATGGATTGAAGCAAGCACCTCGGGCTTGGTATGATAGGTTAAGTAAATTCCTAATTCAAAATGGTTTTGTTAAAGGAAAGGTAGATACTATATTTATTGAAAGAGAAGGTAAATATTTTCTACTTATTCAAATTTATATCGATGATATTATTTTTGGATCACCTAATGAAACTCTATGCAAGAAGTTTTCTAAGTCTATGCAGGATGAATTTGAGATGAGCATGATGGGTGAATTGACATTCTTTCTCGGATTACAAGTCAAACAATTGAAGAAATTAATTTTCATTCAACAAAAAAAATATGCAAAAGATCTCATCAAGAAGTTTGGTTTGGAGAATTGCAAAAGACTGAGCTACCTATGTCAAGTTCTTCAAAGCTGGACAAAGATGAAGGAGGAAAGAAAGTTGATCGAAGCTCTACAGGAGTATCATTGGTTTAATTCTGTATCTTACTGCTTCTAGACCTAACATTTTGTTTAGTGTTTGTATTTGTACTAGATTCCAATCGGATCCCAAAGAATCTCATTTAAGTGCTGTAAAACGCATCATCAAATACGTTACAACTACTTCAAAGCTAGGTCTGTGATATCCCAAAGAAGAAGACTTTACTCTCCTTGAATATTCAAACACAGATTTAGCAGGGTGTAAAGTTGATAGAAAGAGTACTTCTGGTACTTGTCAACTGCTAAGCAACAAGCTGGTTTCATGGTTCTCAAGAAAGTAGAGTACAGTAGCTCTTTCAACAGCTGAAGTAGAATATGTGGCTCTTGGGAGTTGCTGCTCTCAAATACTTTGGATAAGGCAACGGCTAAGAGACTTTGGAATTGAAGAATCTTGCACCGGGATCAAATGCGACGACACCAGTGCCATCAATCTCATAAAGAATCCAATTCTTCATTCAAGAGCAAAGCACATAGAAATTCGACATCATTTCATTAGAGATCATGTTCAGAATGGAGAAGTTAAGATTCAGTTCATTGACTTGAAGAATTAGTTGGCAGACATATTTACAAAGTCACTGGAGAAAAGTGTATTTGAGTCTATTCGCATCAGACTGAATATTACATCTTCTTTTGGTTAAAGTCTGAAGATGGTCAGACTTAGAGCAACCAGAAATTACGACTGTAAGTTAACTTTTGTCAATACAAGTAATTTTACTTGTGGTTGAAGCCTTTGAAAAGGTACGTTTACTTTTTAATTGCTAAATGTTTATTGTATTTTTAGAAATTGTCTTTTCTGAGTTTTGAATTTATGGAAGTTTTCATTTTCAAAAAGGTAGTTTTATTTTTCCTTTGTGACGATTCGTTTACTCCGTTTCATTTGCTTTATATACTGTTGAAATTCTTCTTCTTCATTTTCACTCACAAACCCTAGAATACAGAACTCCACTTTCTTACTCTTTTACTCTAGTTTAATCCAAAAAGATTTCACCTTTTTTCACAATCGAGTTCAAGGAATCTCCCAAAGAAAGTGACAATGTCTTCACATAGAAAGTCTTCTAGAATCACAAGCAGGGGACTGCAGCGTATGTGTGAGGGTCCTATGCACTTTGATCTGACCGAGGAAGAAGACTCTCCTCAGTAGCAACAGCAAAATCAACAACAATATTCTCAATAGCGTCACTCCTCATAGCAAGAGACTCAAATTCCTACACTGCAACACGCTGAAGAAGAGATTATTGTAGACGCTGAACCTGTAAGAACTCTGAAGCTTGAATTTCTTTTCAAACTCTATACTAAGCTGAAGGAAGGTGGTACTGCTATGACCTTCATTGATGAGTTTTTGAGCGAGAAAGGGTATAAAAATGAGACACATTTTTTTGAAAACAATGGAAAGTATGGGGATTGCACCTATTGGTTTGGCTGCGAGAACTTTTGAAAATTTTCCAAGTGATCCATGGTTTGGATCCTTTAATCAACCTGAAGGGAAAGATGATGATGAAACGATGTTTACAAACTTTTAGCCTAGGATGGGCGTTGCTACACATGTTCTTGGAGAAAGAACATATTTTTTTCGTTCTAAGGACCATAAGAAGACTTATTCGAAACTGCTGAAGCGAGGGGTGATGAACCCTAGGAGCGTGGATGTCGATTTTCTTGATTTGTTCAAAGTGAAACTTAGGGTGAAGTTTGCACTCCTTCAACTCGAACACTTTTGCTCTAAAACGACTATCGCCTACCCAGAACTCATTGCTTACTTCTATTCAAATCTATCTTTTCTAGATTCGTATATATTTTCGTTTACAATTAGGGACAGAGAATTTGTGGTTGATGTGGACACTCTGGTTGATGTGATTGGGGTGGAAAGAGGGTGTTTCCAACCAATCAGTGTGTCGGTTGCTCATGCTACTTTGGAACTGGTTCGGGACAGAATTCCTGAAGGTAAGATTTCTTATTCTAGAATGACTGTCTCAAATATCTTACTCCACAAGATCGTGATCAATTGCATCAGACCCAAATCAACGTCAAAGACTGATGTCTCTTATTCGGAAGTGAAGTTGATGTATGCCATCAACATTGGTTATAAGTTCTCTCTATCTCACACCATCTTGATGCACATGTATAGGAAAGTGGTGAAGGACAAGAGACACCTTTCTTGGGATAAGTACACTAATGGTGCCATAAGTTGTGTACGGCGCTCACTTTGGTGCCAAAAGTTTCCGTCGGATCACTTAAGTGCCAAATCGGAGGAAAAACAATCATTTTGGTGCCACCAGTGAAAGATTCCGGCCAAAATTAATACGTGGCTTTTTTTTTTTTTAAAAGAAAAATCGATAGGCCTTTAAATGACGTCATTTTCGGTCCTCCTTAAGAAAGCGACATCGTTTTGCCATCCTACATGGATGGCTTCACGGAAATGACGCTGTTTAGCTCACATGGGGATTGAAATTAGGGTTTCTGCCGCTTGGCCACCGTTGTTCGCCCGCCGTCACTCGGCCACCGTCGCTGCTCGGCCACCGTCACTCGGCGACCATTGTAGTTGCTCAATCGGTGAGTGAGGAGACGAGATTGTTGCAGGAAAAATCGAAGGCGAGGGGCGGAGGAGGAGGAGGAAGAAGATGGGTCGAAGGTGCTGCTGGTGCACCGTCTTTGCTGTTGGTGCATTGCTGGTGTCGCTCTTTGGTGTCTTTGCCGGTGCTGTTGCTGGTGCCGTGCTTTGGTGCCGTTGCTGGTGTGGGTCTTCGAGGAAGAAGAAGACACGAAAACAAGCCTCCCGCTCTCTCAATTTGGGGATTAGGGTTTCAAAGTTGGGGGAAAGATGCCAAACGGCGTCGTTTTGGTGTTTGGATGCTGACTCAACTCTTCGACGAGCCACGTCAGCTTCAAAAATTAATAAAAAAAGGCCACGTCGGATTTCCGGCCAATTTCGTTGGCGTTGGCACCAAAGTGAGCGTTTTCAAATTTTTTGGCACTTAAGTGATCCGACGGAAACTTTTTGGCACCAAAGTGAGCGTCGTACACAACTTATGGCACCATTGGTGTACTTATCCCCACCTTTCTTATTTAGCTCTTATCACTCAACTCTTCAGACACTTCAAGATCAGTCTTCCTAACATTCTTTGTGTCAGAACCATTGCTCTAATGGTGATTGGACTAAAAATGATTACAAAGATGCGTTTAAAGGAGCTTAACAAGGTTTTGGAGAGCTTTAAGGAGAAGTCTCCTGTTAAGGCGAAACAAGACTTTGCTGCAGCAAAAAGAAAAGGCAAAGAGCCCATGACCGCACCAATCAAGAAAAGGAGAGCACTCATCTTGTAAGACGAAGAAGATGAGGACGATATCACTCTCTTCGCCTTTGCTTTAAGAAATTTATAGAGTTATGTCAGCTTTCAAGAGATAGAGGACCGAGAGCATCGAGAAAGAGAAGAGACATAATAGAGAGACGAAGGAAGAGAAGAGGATGGAAGAACATAGGAAGGAGAGGGAGGAAAGGAACAAGAACAAGAAGAGGGTCAAGATGATTCTCTTGAGCCCACTTTTGCTGAGGTCTCAGAAGAGACAGGAACTGCAAGAGAAGGAAGGGAACAACATCACCTTGGTGTTGAAGGAGACCAAGAATAGGAAGAAGAATACTTTTCTCCACTTGAAGGCACAAAAACAGGGAGAGCTGATGATAAACAAGGTATTTCTTCACCTATCTTCCATAGTGATAATGTTAGTAGATCTCCCGCAGATCCAGAGGATGTGTATGCTTCTCAATACCCTGAAGCAGACCTTGAGGCATCCTCTCCAAGTACTGGTGATCGAACAACTAATGTCCCCTCACATCTCAGAACTCTTCGAATTGATTCGGCTTGACCCAGTGTGGCACCCTCGAAACAGCCCCCGATCCGTTAGGGTCGCTACAGATCATTTGTTCTGAACCTAAAAGTTTATTGATACCATAGAAATTTGATAAGTCCATAAATCCTGGGGGTTTATATCATTTCTATCGGTCCCTGCGCTGTTCATATAGCGGAAGCATATCCAACAACTCCCTTCCCTATATTCAGAAAATGATGTACACCAACTAAACATTTTTATAGGTAAAAGCCGATGACTTTTATTTACATAACTTGATGGACATCATTAGTTGGTACATCAAAATGCCAAGGTTTTCTATACTCATCTATACTTCAAAAGATGACCGACATCTTTTCCAACAGTTGTATACTTAAAGTCCATCAATCAGTATCGGCATCCAAAAGTTCCTTCCTTTGTTTTCCTTCTCCTCGCGGTCATATCCAACCATTCGGTCCATTTGCTAGTGGCGGTGATAGCAGAGGCATCTTATCTAGTTTGAAATGTTAGTCCCCAAATGGGGTGAGTACAACCACTCAGCAGTAAAAGATTCATTAAGCTATATCACGCAGTACCATCAATATCTAGATTCATGCAAGATAGACAAAAACAGGTAATCAAAGGATAAGTATGCATCAAAATCATGAAATTCTTTATTGCAATGGCAAGTACAATTTTGAAACCCTCAAGATGCATCATGTCCAGTTACACAAGTCCCGATCATAGGGCCAAACTGTTATGACACGTCTCATTTCATGCCATACAATTTAGTCCTATAACCAAACCACATGCACACTTAGTAGAATCATCAGTTTTAGTATTCAAAAGGTTTCATCCCCCAGAGGACCAACGCTTGCATCCTTCTGGGATTCCGCACCCAACCTTGGCATCGTGGAAGCCTCCGGGCATGTATTCAAAATACAACTGGGCATCCAAAGGGCATCGACTCATTTGAACCTCTGGGCATCCCAACTCCTGGGGCATCGTTGACCCGAGGGTCCAACAGTAACAATTAACATCTTAATTTCCAAAAACACTTTTCAATGCAATGACAAGATGTCCCATGAATCTTCATCAAATATCAATATTGCATGATATGTTGAATGCCAATATCATCATCTCAAATAACAACTCAAGATGCATTCACCTTTGGGACAAATTGAGCAATTCGGAATAAAACAGCTTAAACATCACAATGCACAGTTTTAGTAACAATTTTGGAATAACCCCTAAATGAACTCAGAAAATTCTGAAATTTTGATATGTTATAAAAAGGACCTAAAGGAAAAATTTTCATGAAGAACAATGAGTCAGATTCATTGTATATCAAGAGCAGTAATTGCTATATTCTTTACTAACATTTTGTAATAGCTTTCAGATTTAACATTTACAGAGAAAATCGTTTTACTGACCAAAACTTGTCCATTTGTTCTCAAATTTTGATATGTTATTCCTAAGGATGTTCCCTACAACTTTTATTAAGGGTTTGAAGTCCAATTATATCTATAAAATTACAGAAAATTCGTGAAATCATCAAAGGTCATGCTGTCTTCTACAGTACAGCTTACTGGTTCAAGGTAAATACTCTTACCAACACGTTTTCTCATTAACCTTACTATAACTAGACGTCAAACTTGATCTAATGAATATTCTCTCATGTAAACTTATTCTTTTCCTTATCTTCATCATTAGAAATCAAGGCGACACAAAATAAAAGGCTTTCTACCTATATTTCTCTAAAACAAAAACACCTTATACAGTCTTCTTCGTTTCTAGCTAAATCAAACCGTTAGTTTTTCTACCAATTTCTTTTACAACAACTTAATACTCTTCTACATCATCTAAGGTTAATCACAGTAGGTTTTTACTCTCATAGAGACCTTCCATAGCTCGGTACAAAGCAAATATTCATGCTTTGGTTCACCTACCGCAACATACCTCACTCTACCTCACTCGACAACCACCACTACACCTTGCTCGACTAACACAGCCATCTTACACTCAATTTTCGAGACATAGAAGACTCTAATGCAACATGCAATGATTTGTAGCTTCAATTTATTACTCATCTAGCTCAATCCAACACAAAACAGCAATGTCACATTTAATCCTCCACAGATCGGCATTCAATCTTCATCTCAATCATCCAAAAAACCAACATGCAGTTTCCATTTCAGCGTTTTCTCAAATCTACCAATACCTCACCAGATAATCACAACATGCATAACATAGATTAATGAACTTCTACTTGCCTCACTCCTAAGCTCAATTGGCAAACAAAACAGGAAGCTCGGGACCTCGTGCGTGACTCAATGGCGACGAAGACGGGCGGCGTCGACGGTGGCAGCACGCGTGCACGGCTGAGGACGATCCTGCTCTCCTCTTCTCCTCTCGCCGTTCACCCTCTCGCAATAACTCTCTCTCTCTCTCTCTCTCTCTCTCACTTGTTGCTGCTCGTCCGAGAGAGAAAACGAGAAGAAGAAGAAGTTGGGTTTCGGTTTTTGGAGAGAGAGAGAGGGGTTATGAGAGTTAAGAGGGGAAATGGGGCTATGGCCTCCTCCCTAGGCTAGGCTAATCATTAGCAAATCTAATGATGATGTCTCCTTTGCTTGTTGTCAATTTAGTGGAAATAGGAAAACCGTGGGTGATTCGAAGAGAGGAAGCGGTGTCGTAGTTTCCATGCATAACCATTTTGCCATCTGTCATTCGTCATCCATTAACAGTTAATCCATATCGTTAGTCTGTTCATTTGTATCTATTGTTTTTCATTTAATTCCCTTTTGATTTCACTTGATTTCAATCCTCTTGTAATTTGACAAAGTTACGACATTTTATGACATTAACTATTTAGTGTTAGTCTATAAAGAATTTATCACAAGAAACGTTAAAATTAGAAATTTACTTTAGCATTACAATCACTAATCAAATTATTATAATCTATAGACTTAATTGAAAATAAAATCACTCGGGCCTAAATATTCATCTTTGGTCCAACAGCCTCAAACTACAACGATCACGGTCCATCAAACTAAATTTACTAATCTAACAATTCTAAATCTTGGCCCGCTCTAAGTTAAGCCCAAGCCTAGCTCTTCCATTCGGCTTATCAAACGCAATTCTAAAATTCATGTGGCCCGCTTACTTCTCGAGCCCACACATTCCTCACAGTCCATCGGGTTCACTTTCTAGCCCAATCTAAATTAATCTAAGTTCTTAATGATTCTGATTACATTAATGAAGGTCGGTGAAATTTGGGATGTCTCACCCAGTGCCACATTAGAAGCAATGGTAGACTTTCGAGGGCTGCTAGATTTTATTTTGGATTTAAAGGGTTAGCAATATGGTTTTGAGTTGGAGATGAAAAACATGATGACAGTTTTCAAGTCAACTTCAAACTCTTTCCAAGAGCAGCTACAAGCCCTGGAGACTCAAGTGCAGGAGAATGCAAAGGGTGAGGACATTCAACAGCTGAAGGAAGCTTTGAAAAATCTTGAGGAGACTATCAAATCTATGAGGGATTTCCAGATCTTTTGCATTCCCAAGTAGCCCTGATTTTATCAATCTCTTTTTCAAAATTTTCTCTACTTTTTGCTATTGACAAAAAGGGGAGAGTTATGCAGATTTGGCTTGATACTTTTGATGACATTTTGTTTGGTACATTTTGTTTGGTTTGTTTGGTTTTGGACTTTTGACTTTTGATTGGTTTACTTTAGACTTTTGTACTGTGGATTGTTGTTAGATTGTGAATCTTTTTGATGCTTGCAGTAATTAACTTTGTGATATAGATTGTGGCTGGATAAGTTACTTTGCAGGTTTAACATGTTTTCTGTAGTTGCAGAATCAAAGTTATCCAGGTCTTAATCATCTTATTTTTATAAAATATCACGTTTTATTTAAGTATTGTTTTGCAGGTAAATTTTTTTCAAATCTGCAGGAAAGTTTTGTTACCATAAAAAATGGGGAGATTGTTAGAGAAAACTCCTTTATTGTTTTGAAGCTAACAAAACCTTTCTGAAAGTCTAATCTGAAGACTTACAGACTCAGTTGTTATAGTTTGAAGAACTCCAGACTTTACTGTCAAAGTCTGAAGACCGTTAGACTTTAACTATAAAGTCTGCCCTCACTGATAGTTTCTAGACCGAAGAATGAAAACTTATTCAGATGAAGGATTATGTTCAAAGATTTGGTTCGTATGATTTGAAAGACCTTGGCTGGATATAGCATCTACTTGATTGATTATTGGATCTAGTCCGATATGAAAATCTTTTGAATAGCGAAGTATACATTGAAGGTTCTATTTATGGAAACTAAGGATCCTGATTATATGGGTGAACATGATTGATGGGCTTTCATCTCAAATCATTTAACGACTCAAAGATCACCTTAATTGATTCTGTCCAACAGGTAGATTGGAAAAACTCATTTGGAAAGTGCTTACGGTCGTAAAGGCATGGAGGAGTATTTAAGGATGACTCTTCAGTTGTTCGAAAGAGTAGTGCGTGAAAGAAAAATTTCAAAATCTGAAGCTTCTTAGTTCTTTGCTATTTCAATCGTTGAGCTTTACTTGTACTCAAAAGAGAGAGCAAACACTTGTGAGACTTTGAAGAAGTGTAGTAGAGTCTCTACACTGTAAAGTCAAGGACGTGAGACTGTAAAATCTCTTTTGATCCATAGTGAAATCCAGCTAGTGAGCTGTCAGCATGGGAGAGTGGACGTAAGCTTGATCTAAGCCGAACCATTATAAACATTGTGTTTCTATTCTCTTTCCCTAAACTCCTTATTTCAATTCATAGCTTTATATAACTATTTAAAGCTAATTGCGCTCTTAGTTTATTATCTTCTTACAGAAATTTTTAAGTCTTGCGAAAATTTATTTCAAACACCTATTCACCCCCCTCTAGGTGTTAGTACTAGCCCTCTCAAATGGCTGGTTGGTTATGGTGACTTGCAGCAAGGAAATGGAGTGGAAAGGAAGACTTGAGAAAGAAGAAGAAAGCTGAAGTTGCTTTGCAGAAGGGGGCTGCGCATGGGGGAAAGAAAGAAGGAGAAGAAGAGGAAGAAAAGGGGACAAAGGAGGGACAAAGGCCTTGAAAGTCTTCAAGGCAGCCAATGAGCTTCCACCTCAAATATCTACACACTTGAGTGCCTTTGGCACCAAAGTCTTTTGCCCCTAGCTATCCAAGCTTCTCCCACAAGCCAATCCTTCACAAAACTTCATCACATGACTTCAATTGGTGCCCAAAATTAGCCCAGCAGTTGCCCCCTACGAATTTGACTTGGTCTAAATTCAATTTACACCAAACAACTTCAATTTAATGGCCACACATGCCATGGCAGTAGCCTAAACCAATTTTCCCTCCCAAAGCTTCCCAAACAAGCCAACTTGAAGGCAAAAAAGGACCCATTTGATAGGGCAAGTAAAAACACCTAGAGGGGGTGAATAGGTGTTAAATTTTTTTTTAAAGACTTAACAAATTAACTTGAAGAAGTAAATGACTATAAGTAATTATGTAATGCTACGAATTAAAATAAGGAGCTCAGAGAAAGAGAATCGAAACACAAGGTTTATAATGGTTCGGCCTTAAACTAAGCCTATGTCCACTCTCTCGCACTGGCAGTCTGCTGGCTCGATTTCACTATGAACCAAAAGAGATTTTTATAGTCTTACGTCTTTGATTCCACAGTGTATAAACTCTACTACACTTCCTCAAGGTCTCACAAGTATTTAATCTCTCTTTTGAGTACAACTTAAGCTCAACGATTGAAATAGCAAAGAACTAGGAGCTTTAGGCTTTGGAATTTTTCTTTCACGCACACACTCGAACAACTTGAGTGTCTTCCTTATATACTCCTTTATGCCTCTATAACTGTTGGCACTTTCCAAAGGAGTTCTTCCAATCTACCCGTTGGACAGAATCAATCAAGAAGATCTCGAGTCGTTTAAGGAATGTGATGATAGCCCACCAATCTTGCTCGCTCATACAATTAGGATCTAGGTTTCCATAAGTAGAATCTTCCAAGTATACTTCACCTTTCAAAAGATATTGATTATCCGAATTGATTCCAATAAGAATAATTGATCACAAGGTGCTATCTCCAGCCGTAAGATCTTTTTCAAATCGTATGAATCAAATCCTTAAAGATAAACTCGCATCTGGATAAGTCTTCTCTTTGTTGGTCTAGAAACTGCCAGTGTGGGTTGACTTTGAGTCTTGAGTCTTGTAGTCTTCAGACTTTTACGACAGAGTCTAGAGTTCATCAGACTTTAACAATTGAGTTTTGAAGTCTTCAGACTAGACTGATAGAAACGTTTTATCAACTTCAAAATAAGAGAGTTTTCTCCAACACCCTTCAGCAGCCCTACGAATTTCCATTCTTTTCCCAACAATTTAATTCAATTTGCTAGCCAAAGATTCTCTAATTCAGCCCAAGAAAGTCAATATGCCACCCAATGGTTAATTTCCTTCCAAAGCTTCACAAAATCATCCAACTAGAAGGCAAAAAATATCACCTCTACTGTTCATACGAATTTGCACCCATTTCCCTTCCAAAGCTTCATCAAATAAATCAAATTGACATCCAAAAATGCCAACTAAGGTGCCTAAACAAATTTCCATAATTTCTCTCACAAACTAACTCACTTTGAAGGCAAAAAATTGACTTAAAAATGCCACTCCGAATTTCCTTGATTTAATGTTGCCAAATTCCAATTTTCCGTAAAAATTCCTGCCTCGATGGGATTTCTTCAAAAGATGAGATGAGGTCCTAAAAATAAATCGTGACACACTCGAATGTTCGATTCCCGAAACCGAGTTCAATTCGTGGTTAAAATCAACCATACACGATTTTAGTACAATCCAACCTACTAGGTAGCTTTTAGGGATTTTACCGCAGTTATATCCCTTAGCGGCTTCACCCAATAGGTTAGTTAACTCGTGAGTGATCAGTTTAGAGAAAAAGGACCATAGACACATCGGTGAAAAGCCCATTTCATTTTATCGAGATGGGGTCGAAAATTCAGGATGTCACAGGTAGCCTTAGAATAGGTCTCGAACCAATTAAAGGACAACAGACCCCATTGGTCGACCGACCGTCCAAAGGAACAATTTGGGTGAATATGGGATGTTAGGGTCAAATCTCGAGTGTACGTAATTCGATTTTTCTAGCTGTATCTAGTGATCTCTTTCTTGGCCTCGAAACCAATGTGGATGATAGAATTCTCTAGACTGCCTCATTAGTTAAGAAAAAGACAAAGGCATGGAAAATTCTAGAAACCCTTCTTTAAATAAAGGGGTGAGTTGTCCTTGGAATGGTCAAAAGTCATGATGGTGGCCACAATATCCTTGAAGATTCTAGAGAAATGTGGCATACAAGTGGACCAATTAGAGAGCGATACATGAGCCCTCATTAATAACCGAATATTCTAGAATTGCCTAGTTGGCAACCTAGAGTAGTGTCATCATTGGACTTCATTAAATGTGGGGTAGTTCTGGGCCAATGAAAAAGCGAGAAGTGGGCCATAATCGATGATGCCTAGGAGCTTAGATTGCTAAGTAAGGCCTTTAGCCATGCCAACTCACTTCCTAGGTGTAATTATGAGGCAAAATAGACTTCCCACTCAAGGACTTTAGGTGGGACACTTGGAAAAGTTAGAGTGGATCATTTGGCTTGGTAATGATGGCTTGAGATTTGCCTTGCAGAAGAAGTTAGTAATTCATGCTTAGGTGTCCTCTAGAATCCTAGATTATGATGAGCCTAAAGGATAGCCTTAGTGAACAAGCCAAAGGCCAACCAATCAAGAGAAGACATTAGGCATCAAAGGGGCTTATGTATCCCCTAGGGCCATAGGCACATCATAAGCCTAAAGTGAGCATTGGATGATAAGTAAATAAATGGACCAATCACAATCAAACACGAATAAGTAAAGGCGCCAACTAAGGAGACTAGATAGGCCAACTCGTCCTTAGGCTTAATCATGAGATTGACACCAATAATTGAAGAGGGTGAGGTCTATAAATAGGAGAAGGCCTATAAATAAAAGAATGTTGTTGGAGGAAACTCCTATTAGATTTTGAAGCTGACAAAAATTTTCTAGTTCTATTCTCACTTTCAAGAATACGAGACTTCTGTGTAATTTTTTCAAAATCTATCTTACATCAGAAGTTTGCCTCACTCTGACGAGGACCCAAATTGAATGCAAGTGAAGAATGAAGACTTAATCAGACTTAGGATTATTTCTATTCTTTCAAGGCTTCAGTATGAATAAGATATATCTGGCTTTCTGGTTGGAAATCTCACTTACTCCTTTGGTATTATTGATCAAATCAATTTCGGAACAACAAAATCTTTTGGAAGGCAAGCCAATTTGGAAATAATCTACTTATGGAAACCAAGATCCTGATTGTATGGGCGATTAAGATTATAGAACTTTCATTTCAATCTTCAAACGGCTCGAGATCTCCTTAATTGATTCCGTCTAATGGGTTGATTGGAAGAATTCTTCTAGAAAGTGCCAACGGTTGAAAATGCATAAAGGAGTATTTAAGGGGGTTTTTCAAGTCATTCAATAGAGAGCACGAAAGAAGAATTCCAAAGTTTGAAGCTTCTGAATCACTTGTTCTTCATCATATAGTGCTCAAACTTGTATTCGAAATAGAGAGAAACTCAAAAGTGTGACTTTGTGAGAGAAGTAGAAACTCTTCATTGAGAAGTCAAGATTATAAGGCTATAACACTCTTTTTCGATTCATAATGGAAACCAACCAAAGGGCTGTCGGCATGAGAGAGTGGACGTAGGCTTAATTTAAGCCAAACCACTATAAATCTCGTGTTCATTTTCTCTTCCCTTAACTCCTTTACTTCATTTGTTATGATATCTTTTTGTGTTTCTAAATAAGTTGTTAAATTTTGAAGTGTTATTCAAAGTCTGTTATTCATCGGACTCAATTTAAAAGTAAAGCATTTTTACTGCGTTTTACAAAAATATGTTTTCACACTTATTCACCCCCTCTAGGTGTTTATACTAGCGCTTTCAATTAGTATCAAAGCATGTGTGCTTACTTTATTAAAGTTTTTTTACTTCTAAGCTAAAGATCTTCTATGGCTAGTATTTTGGCTTTAGGATTGGTTGAAGGACAAAGCAACACTAGACCTCCTTATTTTGATGGAAATGAGTACAATGCGTGGAAATACAAAATGAAGGCATTTCTCAGATCCAGAGATCCTCTGGAGTCGGATGTTTTGAAAAAGGAATCAATCCAAAGGCAACATCAACTTCAGACAAAGGGAAAGAAGTGATTGATGTTGATGAATCAACACAAGTTGAAATTACCAAGAGATAGGCTCTTGATGCAAAATCAATTTATTCTTTATACTGTGTTCTGTCTCCCACTGAATATAACCGAATTTCTTCTTGTGAAACAACAAAAGAAATTTGGGACAGATTACATGTTATCTATGAGGGGATTGACCGTATGAAGGAAACAAAAATAAATATTCTGCTTGGACAATATGAAGCCTGGAGAATCTATCTCTGATATGTTCAGTTGCTTTACAAAAATTGTAAATGGCCTAGCTTATCAAGATCAACCAATTTCTGGACCAATGAAAGTCAATAAACTATTGCGTGGACTTTCAAAGGATTGGAATTATGTGAAGACTTCAATCAAAGAAACTCAGAGAATCATGCCTTTATCAGTTGATGAATTGATAGGCACACTTCAGTCATACGAAGTAGAGCAGATCAATGATAAGGAAGATCTAAAATGTAAGAAATCAATTGAATTAAAGTCTAATGTTGATTCTGATGATACATATTCCGATAATGATATGGACGATGACGAGTTGACCCTTATGATAAAGAAATTTAGAAAACTGAATAGAAAGGGAAGAAGACTGAATTGAAAGAAGCAAAGCATGCAAAATTCTCAGAAGAGACCAACGGAGGACATTAAAACTAATAAGGATATTATATGCTTCGAGTGTAAGAAAAGTGAGCATATCAGGCCAAACTATCATTTGTTGAAAAAGAAGAAAGGAAATTCTGAGAAGTACAAGAAAGCTCTTAAACCAGAAATCTAGAGTGACACCAAATGTGAAGAAAGTGAAGAAGAATTTGTGAACATATGTCTGATGACTCACTCAGAGTCAGACTCAGAATCAGAAACAAACACTAATTTAGACTCTGACAAAAAAATTGAGGTTAGTCACTCATAAATTTTTATTAAAGCCTTTATGTATATAGATGAACTTTGTCTCAATCTTAAATCCTCTCTTAAAAGGATCTCCGAACTGAAAAAGGAGAATTCTAAGCTCATGCAACAAGAAGTTTATTGGAAGGAAAAGTTTGAAAGTCTGAAAAGAAGCTTCGATGATTTGAAAGAAAATTCTAATTCTCTTTCAAAAGAGAATGTTGTTTTAAAAATTGAGATTTCAGATATTTCGAAAAGTTTTCAAAATGATCAGAAAAATTAGAAAAATTCTTACAGCTCAAATAACCTATTTCAACAAATCTGGTTTTGTATGAATTCTGAAACTATTCCTTTAATTGATTTTCCTAAAGTAAAATAGAGACTTAAACAAAAACCTGGAAAGGCATTTTACAAAAACCATTTTCAAAAAATATTTGTAAAACCTATTAACCAAAGTGCACTCAGATGTTCTAAGTGCAATAGCGTTGAACATTTTGAGAATGAATGTCCCAAAGTTTGGAGACCTGTTAAGAAAAATTGGGCAAAAACTGTTTTTAATACTAACACCCCTGGACCCAAGAAAATCTGAGTACCAAAGAAAGTTTGAGTTTTGCTTTTGATTGCAAGTCACTATTAAAAAATAAGTCAAATGGTATTTGGATAGTGGCTGTTCTAGGCATATGACAGGGAGACTCAAGCCGCTTCATAAAACTTGATAGACTAAAAGGAGGAAAAGTTTCTTTTAGAGGAAACAACAAAAGGAAGATTATAGGATATGGAACAGTGAAGATTGATAGTCTAACTATCAACAACGTTTTCTTGGTGAAAGGTTTAAATTACAACCTTTTGAGTATAAGTCAGCTTTGTGATACAGGGTTCATAATAAACTTTCAAGAAGGCATTTGTTCTGGAATTAGTCAAGATTTCTCTCAATTCTTTACTGGGCGAAGGCATGGCAACATATATCTTTTGGACATAAATCTAGAAAATTCACAGTGCCTTATTTCTATTCAAGATGAAGCTAGTCTCTGGCATCGAAAGCTTGGTCATGTAAATATGAAGCAGATTGCCAAAATTTCTTCTAAGAATTTGGTTTGAGGACTTCCTAATTTGGCTTATCAAAAGTCTGAGTTATGCACTCCCCGTGTCTTAGGAAAACAGGTTAGAAGTTCTTTTAAACTAGTAAATCATGTTTCTACCAGCCATGTTTTACAACTTCTCCATATGGATCTTTCTGGGTCAACAAGAACTCAAAGCCTTGGCGGAAAGAAATATTGTTTAGTAATTGTGGATGATTATTCACGTTTCACTTGGGTATTCTTTTTAGCAAACAAGTCTGAAACTTTTTCATATTTTTCAAACTTTGCCAAGAAGGCTTAGAACGAGAAATGTTATGTTATTTCAAACATAAGAACTGATCATAGAGGTGAGTTTGAAAATCAAGATTTTGCAAACTTCTGTGATGAATCTAGTTTTCAACATGTTTTCTCTTCTCCATATACTCGAGAATAAAATGGGATTGTGGAAAGGAAAAACAAATCTTTACAGGAGATGGCCAGAACTCTATTGATAGAAAGCAAGATATCCTCTCGATTTTGGGTAGAAGCAGTTTCTACTATCTGTTATATTATCAACAGGGTGTTTTTAAGGCCTATCCTAGAAAAGACTCTCTATGAAGTATATAAAGGAAATATGCCAAATGTTTCCCACTTTCATGTTTTTGGCTGTAGGTGCTTTATTTTGAAGAATGCAAATGATTGATCTGGAAAGTTCGAGGAAAAATCGGATGAAGGAATTTTTCTTGGCTATTCAATGTCAAGCAAAGCTTACAGGGTCTTTAACAAGAAGACTCAATCTATAGAAGAGTCTATGAACGTCAGGTTTTAGGATTATGTGCAGAATCAACTAGATCAGATTCAACTTGAAGAGTCTGAACTAGTTCCAAACTTAATAAAGTCTATGTCCCTCGAAGAGGTTTAGACTTTTGAAGTACAGCAACAAGCAGAACAAGAAAATTAAAACATACAGGGGATCAACAGATTCTTAAGTCAAATAAAAACCAAAAGCACAAGTCAAGTCATCCCAAAGAACTCATCATTAGCAAAATTGATGAAGGAATTCGCACTAGATCCAAAGGAAAAGAAGACTCCAGTGCATTAGCACTTGTTTCTAAGATAGAACCAAAAGGAGTAGAAGAAGCATTGTCTGATGAAAGCTGGATAGAAGCTATGCAAGAAGAAATCAGACAATTTAACATCAATGATGTGTGGGAGCTGATTCCAAAACCCAAAGGCAAATAAGTGATTGGAACAAAATTGGTTTTCAGAAACAAGATGGATGAGAAAGGTAAAGTAATCAGAAACAAAACAAGGCTTGTGGAAAAAGGATACACACAGGAAGAAGTGATAGACTATGATGAGACCTATGCACCAGTAGCAAGGTTAGAAGCGATTAGATTATTGCTTGTTATCAAAATTTCAGGTTATGCCAGATGGATGTCAAAAGTGCATTCCTTAATGGATTCACTCAAGAAGAAGTCTATGTGAAACACCTACTAGGATTTGAAGATCCAAGAAAACTAAACTTTGTCTTCAGACTAAAAAAGGCATTGTATGGTTTGAAGTAGGCACCACGAGCTTGGTATGAAAGGTTGAGTAAATTTCTAACATAAAATGGCTTTGAGAAAGGAAAAGTTGACACTGCTCTATTTATAAAAAGAAAAGGAAAAGTTGACACTTTGCTCTATTTTATGTTTAGAAATTACTATTTTATTCCTAAATTTCAGACTTCAAATATTTGGCAGTTACCCTTTTTAAATTTATTCTAAGAAGGTATTTTTCTTTGTGATGATTCGTCTACCTCTTTTTGATTTCTTTAAATACCTCAGAATATTTCTTTCAAGCACAACACTTTCAAACCCTAATATCTCTCTCTCTCTCTCTCTCTCTCTCTCTCTCTCTCTCTCTCTCTCTCGATTTTTACTCTCAAAATCTCTTTGCAAGTTTCTTTCTTTCTTTCACTTGAATATGTTGATGAAATCCTCCAAGTCTACATCAATGTCATACCAGAGGAAATCCTCTCGCATAGCAAGTTAGGGTCCTCGGAACATGCCTAAAGGACTAACTCACTTCGATCTTACTGAAGATGATTCTCCGCGGAGTTCTCCTCGTCAATCTGCAAATGAGGAAGTTGCACAAGAAGCGGTTCCTATCAGAGTTATGAGGCCTAAGGTACTCTTCAAGCATTACACCTTTCTAAAACAGGGTGGAAGTTCAATGACCTTTATCACTGACATTTTGAAAGATAATGGGTATGGAAATGAAACTTTGTTCTTGAAAACAATGGAAAGACTAGGAATAATGCCAAAAGGAACGGTTAAAAAGGAATTTGTGAACTTTCCTTCTGATCCTCGTTTTGGGTCAAAGAGTCAGCTTGAGAACAAAGATGATGATGAGATAATTTTTACAAATTTTCAACCCCAGATGGGTGTGGCTGCTGATATTCCTGGAGAAAGAACAAAGCTTTTTCGTTCAAAAGAGCATAAAAGGGTTTATGCTCAAATGCTAAACAGAGGAGTGATAAACCCTCGAATAGTGGATTTTGACTTTCTGGACTCCGTAAAGGTTAACTTGAGGGAAAGGTTAGCCAATCTTCAACTTGAAAAATTTTGTGCTGAGACAGCAGAAGCTTATCCTGAATTAACAGCATATTTTTACTCCAATCTGTCTTTTCTAGATCAAACTCACATTCAGTTCATTGTTTGTGACAAAGTGTTTGTTGTGGATGTGAATATTCTGGCTGATATTCTGGGAGTTGAATGTAGTGGTTTTCTACCTATAAATGTCTCCATCAGTCAAGCTACTCGATTTCTAGTGAAGGGCAGACTGCTGAGTGGGAGCATCGCTTACTCTCGCACGCCAGCTTGAAACATTCTACTGCACAAGTTTGTCATCAATTGCATCAAACCCAAGGCTGCCTCCAAGACTAATGTCTCAAGATTTGAGGTGAATATTATGTGGGTAATTTGCAATGGAATTTCTGTTTCTCTACCACATACTATCTTCTTGCATATGTACAGGGCTGTGATGAAAGAAAAAAGACAACTGCCCTACTTTGCCTTGATTACAAGATTGTTCAGATACTTTTAAATCCAGTTGCCCTCTTAACTTGGATCAAGAACTCTCACTCCTATAGAGATATGAATGAAGATGATTTCCAAAATGAGGCTGAAAGATTTGTCTAAAGCCCTGGATCTTTTGAAGAATGAATCATCTAGCAAAACCAAGGAAGGATCTATTACTGCAAAGAAGCGAAAAGGAAAGGATGTTGTCCAAAAGACTTCAAAGAAGAAGAAATATATCATTTTGCAGGACGAAGAGGAGGACGATGATGATCTGACAATATCTGCTCTTGCTTTACACAATCTTCAAGGTTTTGTTGATTCTGAAGAGACAAAAGAAGAAGAAGGTGAGCAGGAAGAAGAAGAAGAGAGTGATGCTGAAAGAACGGCAGAAAAAGAGAATGAAGATGAAGATTTTGAAGGAGACACTTGTGCAATACAATTGTTGGATGACACTGAAGACAATAGGGAAAATGTTGCATCTGAAAGAGAGGACATTGAGGAAGAAAGGAGATCTAGTGCTAGAAAAAAAAGTACGAAAAGGTGAAGTCTCATCTCAACCTAAAAGCATGAAAACATGGGGAAATCACGAGAAAACTCCTTTAACTGCACCTACTACTAGTGATGCCATTAGTAGATCTCCTGCCGATGTTGAAGATGTTTTTGCATCTCATTTCCTTGAAGTTAATGTTGAAGAAGAAGAAACACCGAGTTAGGATAAGGAACAAACTACACGTGTTCAAGTTGATGTTCCTCCACTTCTGGACACTCCACAGGTTTACTTCGCTGAAGCTAGTGCTCAAACTGAACCTGATGCAAACTATCCAAAGATAGTAAAACTCCTTTTGGAGATAAAAGCATAGCCATATGCAATGGAGGTTGAAATTCAGAAACTGCATAGTGCCTTAAGGTCTACCTCAAATTTTCTAACTGGCAAGGTATAGTCTCTCGATACTCTAGTTCAGACTCTGAATCAATAGGCTTCGCAGACTGTAGCCAAAGTTGAGAATGTCTATCATCAGTGCCAAGAGAAGCTTGAGGAGGCAGTTCAGTTGTTGGAGGATTTCCGACTTGTTCGCATTCCTAGACAACCTTGAATGACTCCATCTTTTTATATCATTTTCATTCACACTTTTATTCCTGACTTTCTCTTTCTTTTTGCTGTTGACAAAAAGGGGGAGAGTGAGAGCAGATTTAAAAGTTCCTGTGTTTGTTTGAACTTGGCAGTATTAAATTTTGTGAATAATTATGTTCTCCAATTAACTTTTGTAAATGTGAATTTGGATTGAATTTGGATTGAACTTTTGTAATTCTTGAACTCTTGAACTATAAATTGTCAAGGCTAATGTGTTTTTTGTGGATGCAGAATCAATGTCATCCAGTTCTATAATAATCTATTTTTATTATGAGTTATCATGTGCTACTAAAGTGTTGTTTTGTAGGATATAAGTTTTAAATCTACATGAAAGTTTTGTCGCCATAAAAAATGGGGAGATTGTTGGGGAAAACTCCTATTAGATTTTGAGGCTGACAAAACTTTTCTAGTTCTATTCTCACTTTTAGGAATACGAGACTTCTGTATAATTCTTTCAAAGTCTATCTTTCATAAGAAGTCTACTCCACTTTGACGAAGACCCAGACTAAACGCAAGTGAAGAATGAAGACTTAATTAGACTCAGGATTATTCCTCTTCTTTCAAGGCTTTAGTACGAACAAGATACATCTGGCTTTCTGGTTGGAGATCTCACTTACTCCTTTGGTATTATTGATCAAATCAATTTCAAACAACAAAATCATTTTGGAAGGCAAGCTAATTCGGAAATAATCTACTTATGGAAACCAAGATCCCGATTGTATGGGTAACCAGATTATAGGACTTTCATCTCAATCTTCAAATGGCTCAAGATCTCCTGATTGATTCTGTCCAACGGGTTGATTGGAAGAGTTCTTTTGGAAAGTGCCAATGGTTGAAAATGCATAGATGAGTATTTAAGGAGGTTTTTCAAGTCATTCGATAGAGAGCGTGAAAGAAGAATTCTAAAATTTGAAGCTTCCGAATCACTTGTTCTGCATAGTGCTCAAACTTATATTTGAAAGAGAGAGAAACTCAAAAGTGTGATTTTGTGAGAGAAGTAGAAACTCTTCACTGAGAAGTCAAAATTATGAGGCTGTAACACTCTTTTTTGATTCATAGTGGAAACAAGCCAGAAGGCTGTTAGCGTGGGAGAGTGGACGTAGGTTTAATCTAAGCTGAACTACTATAAATCTCGTGTTTATTTTTTCTTCCCTTAACTCCTTTACTTCATTTGCTATGATATCTTTCTGTGTTTCTAAATAAGTTGTTAAAGTCCGAAGTCTTCTTCAAAGTCTGTTATTCATCAGACTTAATTTAAAAGTAAAGCATTTTTACTGCGTTTTATAAAAATCTATTTTCACACTTATTCACCCCCTCTAGGTGTTTATACTAGCGATTTCAAATGCATCCTCACATCTTGGAGGCTTAGCTATTCTCTCATTTCTTCTCCCTTTCTCTCCTCTTTTTCACATCCTTCTCCTCCAAGCCGTCTTAGGAGCTGTTTGGTCACTAAAGGAGCATCTTGGAGCTAGGCTCAAAAGTATCTTGTAGGCATGGAAGTCTCATGTCAATTTTGGGAGTTACAATCTCGCTAGAGGAGTTAAGTTTTACCTCAGCCTTTTGAAGATGTAATGGTTGTAAATATAACGGCCTATGGAAAAAATGGCTTGTAAATATAAATGATGTAATTGTATATTTTTAAAACGTTGTTATCCTAGCAGCTTGTTTTTGTCCGGGTGTTGTATGTACGCTTCTGCATGTACTTAATGAAAAGATAAAGAGAGATGGGACGATGACGTGTTTGGAACATTGCGAAAGTAACCCTTGCTGCTTGTGACCCTGGGGGTGGAGGTGGGGTCGTGACACCAAAGCCCCAACGTAGGGGACTCAAGAACTACTTTTATGGACTTGGGCTTAGGTGTTGTCACGTTGGGCACGGGGATTAGGGCTTTGGGCTAGGCCTTAATGGATCCAAGCAAGGGCGTTGAAGGCTCGGGCTAGGGCTTGATGGACTTGGGCCCAACCATTGGATATCAGTTGGAAAATATGGCTTCAAATCAATAAAACAATCAAATCGAACTTTGAGGCGTAATATTACTTTCTTTAAGGATTACCCCCACAATGTTATTAATGGTCACCGCGAATATCCTTTAGAATATAATAAAGTCTCAAATAAGAATACTAGATAGCAATTCTAGTATGTCTCCAAGGTCATTCTAGGAAACACCTTAAAAGATGGCTGTTGTTTTGGAAAGAAAACTTGAAAAGTGATCTCACACTCATTCATCCAAAATTGACATATATATATATATATATATATATAAATTGGTATCAAAGAACCTAGGCAACTCTCGCAAAAGATTGCAAAATAAACAAAGACATCACTTCGAAAGAAGTTGCAAAGTGAACAAATGCAACCCTTTAAAAAAGGTTGCAAACTAAACAAGTATAATTTTCAAAGGCTGTCGTGAAAAGACAAATATATAAAGAATTTGGAATAATAATAATAATAATAATAATAATAATAATAATAATAATAATAATAATAATAATAATTTCTTTTTAATAAATAAAATTTTGAATTTTCATAATTTTCCTAATTACTTAATAAACAAAAAAAAAACCTTTGAACTTATAAAGATTAATAAAGTAATCATACAAAATAAAATAAAAATAAAGGGGTTAGTGTTAATTAAATTGCGAGCACGCAAGAGTGCAAAGTGCTAAGTATCACACCCCAATCCTCCGAGCGCATGCTCATCCCTCCTTGGTCGATTAATAGCGACGTCCAAGAAGGTTGCTGACCTACTCATTTTAATATGCATGCAGAAACAGATATAAATCCCCAGACAATAACACAATGGGATAGAAAAGTAGGCCAATTTTTCACAACCAAAATAAACCTTTTATAGACAAGCGGGTTTTTTTATAGCACTAGGTAGTTTACAAAAATTATCGGCTCCACAAAAGGGAATGGTTCTCTGACCCACTAATCAGACACGTTTGCCGATTCTTCGATCTCCACTTTCCCAAACTCCAGGGCTTCCGGTCCTTCATGACCGCCATCTAGGGGCCTAAAATGCTATCCTACAACGGGGTGAGATGACGTTTTAGCAAGTTCTACTCCCTAAGCCTTGATTAGAACGAAAATACGCCTTAAGGGCTACCTAAGTACAATCAGGTGTTGGAGGACTTACCTTGATCTCAATTCCTTCCTGCAAGTTAGTTTAATCAATGAATACTAACAACCACATCATCCAATCAATTCAATCAATTCATTCAATCAGATCGAAGCACCAATCAATCGACTCAGTCGATTACGTGTCATCACGACCCTTTCTTGGTCGGCTCAAATCACACTATCTATAAAATCCGTTTATATCAAGACTACTCATTGCTAAGCTGATAAATAGATGCTATAGCTCGCTTCTGAGATGGTCGGGTATACTGCTCTCTGCTAAGCTGCCATATCGCCTGTCGGCTGATATAGTATACCAACGATGCTCAATCTAAGCTAATAAATAGTATACTGCTCTCTACTAAGCTGACATATCGCTTGTGGGCTGATATAGTATACTGACATTACGATAAGGTATACTACTCTCTATTAAGCTAACGTATCGCCCGTAGGTTGATATAGTATACTGGTATACTACTCTTGGCTAAACTAACATATCGCCCGTAGGCTGATATAATATACCATCCTAAATGTACAATCAATTCAAGATTTTTATCATTCCAAATAAAATAGCCGTGTATGGGTACACGGTCAGACTTAGCCAAAATATCATAATTTCACTTTTGAATTTCCCACCAATTTCGATAGTCCCAAAATAGATTTTTTGCGATATAAACCTGCGCCAGGTAATTTTCCAAACAATTACCAATTTTAAATAAATTTAGGAATAAATTCCTAATTTCACAATTAAATCAATTCAACACAAATTAGAGCTCAAATAAATAAATATAATGCACCATTGCAATCAGCATTAAATTCCAGTCACCGGCTATCCCAGTGTAATTTTTGGAAAATTAATAAACAAATAAACAATTACGGAAAATATTAAATAAATGCAATAAATATAACTTAGGCCCGTAATACCTAATTAGACGCCGAGACGGACCCAGAAAATTTTTCAACTACTAGAGCGCATCTTCTTTACCAAAAATAAAATAAAAAATACTAGAGCGTGTCTAGGCCCTAATTGCACTAACTATCCACTTAACATGCATCGGTAACTAATTAAATTTCACTAATCTAATCTAACTAACCATCTAACCATACTTAACTTAATCTAATCAACCCATAAGCATAATTAAATTGCTAATTGAGGATTAGTGAGTAAAAATAACTTGATTGGCGATCTGCTCGGACCAAAACGATGGGGACGCGATGGAGGCCGATAAACTCCAAAACAGCAGCACCAACGGTGTCGAATCGAGGTTGAAATCGGCCTACAAGCTTGTTGCTCAAGTTGGAAAAAAAATCCTATTCTGACGCTGCTGATTTTGACGGTAGCCCGTGGCGAACTTGGTGGACTGGTGGTGCGGTGGCCCAGGCTGTTTGCTGGTGGCGTGAGGGCTTGGCATCGGTGGGAGCTGCTGCTGGGGCATGTGCGGCAGCTGGCAACGATGAGGGATGCAAGCGTGTGAGAGAAAGGGAGACATCGGTTGTAGGGGAGGCGTTCGATTGAAAGTGAAAGAAAATAAAGAAAGAAAGTGAGTCGATCGAGAGAGGGGAGATGAATACACGTGAGAGAGAGAGAGAGAGAGAGAGAGAGAGAGAGAGAGAGAGAGAGAGAATGGGATAGGAACAAACTAAAAGTCAAAGATTGAAATGCAAAGAGGAGACCACCATGCCGGGTTGTCGATGCAGGGGGGACGTTCGATTGAGAGAGAGAGAGAGAGAGAGAGAGGATAAGAATGAATAATAAAAAGCAATAAAAGAAAAGCAAATGGAGACCAATGCGTAGGGGACGGTCGACTAGGGGAGAAAGTGTGCGAGAGACGTGAGAGAGAGAAAGACCAAAGAATGTGGGGGTAAAATTAAATAAAAACGGTCTATAGTTAACCATACTTGGTCCTGGAACTTCTATTCAATCCAAATTGGTCCCCAAAAATCCCCATGTTAAAATACTTGATCCTCATTAGCTTTCTTGCGCCATAATTCCCCTAGATAACAAGCCTTGGGCAACAAAAACGACCAATTCCTTCAATTTTGAATTCTATTTCATTTTTCTTGGAATCCGATTTCTAAACAAATTTCTCCAATTGAGGTCTGATTTGAAGCGAAAAAGCCCACAAAATTCCCTGTTACTAATTCACTAACACCAGGTATCAAAAATCCCTTCAAAATGGCCAATTCGAATTTCCATTCGTTTTTCGAAACGTTTGAAACGATTTTCCGTAAAAATCCTGAACTCGCCAAAAATGCCTCGAAAGATGAGTCGACGTTCTTAAAATGATTTGTGACATGACAGAAGTTCTAATTTCTGAAATCGAGTTCAAATTCACGGTTAATTTCAATCTCACGCGATTTTAGCGTGACCTAATCTACCGGTAGCTTTTAGGAATTTTTAATGCAATTAACCCGTGGTCAATTTTCTTCGAGCTACATGTACCTCTTTCGACACATTGGTGGCTCTCAGTTGTTGTGAAAATCTCAAGGTTTCAAATATGGACATAGGGCGCCAAAACGACAGAAAAATCAGTTTAGTGCCGATCGATGAGAATTTTGCAAATTAGTGGAATCGCCCATGTTTACTCACACATCTCAATCGAACTGACTCATCTCTGATCTCTTATCAATTTTTAATTATGCCATAATGACCCTTGCAGACTATCACAGTTGAGTAGTCAATTTATGGTCAAATTCTCAAGTCTATTGCGTTTAAATCCCTTAATAGCTTCATCTGATAGGTTAGTTATCTTATGAGTGGCCATCTCAGAGAAAAGCACTATAGTTGCGTAGACGAAAGGCCCAACTTATCTGATCGAAATCAGAACGTAAATTTTTAGGATGTCACAACTCTTTCCCTCTTATAAAAATTCCATCTTCGAAATTTAAACGTTCACCAATCCTTAAACAAAAAGGTGGGGGTATCGTCATCTCATTAAGTCTTACTTTTCCTGGATGCTTCTTTAGTGTCGTGGTGTTGTTAGACCATTTTGACCAAGGGGACCATCTTAGTACACAAAATCTATTCTTTCTGAACCACACTCTAAATAAGACTTTTCACGTACGACACTCTATCATCCACGTCTAATTCTTCAAGATTTAGCACGTGGGTCGAGTCAGACTCATATGTCCTCAACATCAACACATGAGAGACGTCATGCACTTGCGCCTACTTCAGCGACAATGCAAGATGATACGTTAGGATCCCGATTCATTCCAGAATCTATAAGGGTCCTACGTACCTCAGTTTTCAGTCTTCCCTCTTTGCTAACGCGCAAGGTATTCCTCATTGGTGACACCTTCAGAAAGATGTAAACACCAATTTGAAACCCTAAGGGCCTTTGATGCTCAATGATACAACATTTCTGGCGGCTTTTAGCGGTCTTGAATTTGTCTCTGATCACGGCAATTGTAATCACTGACTACTAAACTGACTCTAGGTTGTGACATTTCTTTCTCTGACCTCATCTCGACAAACTGAAGTTCTATACACTCTGCTCTACGCTGCTTCAAAAGGAACCATCTGACTATTCTACTAAAACTGGGAATCCTCGGATCTTGATCTGATATAAATTTGTCTTTGGCACTCCATGCTGACAAACTATCTGACACTCATACACTTCTACATGCCTATTTAAATCGAGGTCTTTTCGTATGCACCGAAGTGAGTTGACTTCATCCATTTGTTGACCACTATCCTAATTGGAATCATTACCCTTCTGGTTCCTTGATAAGCCCATCACGAGGTCCATTGTGACATGATCCCATTTCCACTTAGGGATCTTGAGAGGTTACAAGAGTCCTCTCGGCTTACAAGTTGTGCCTTTACTCACTAACACGTCGAACACTCAACGACATGATTGGTGATGTCCGTCCTCCTATCGGACCACCAATAGTGTTGACACATATTCTGATACACCTTTGTATTGCCATGATGAATGTTGCAACTACTACGATGAGCTTCTGACAAAATTTCCTCCTGTGTGCTACATCGTTAGGTACACACAATCATTCTTGGAACTTTAGTATCCCATCATTAGAAATCTGAAAGTTAGGTTTTCTTTTCTCAGTATCCTCTTGTAGGATTTTTTGAATCTTTAGGTCTGTCAACTGAAAGTCTTGATTCTAATCTGAGCATCCGGCTCAATTCTAAGGATGGCTATAAAATTTGGAAGGTAGCCTATCTCAAATTTAAAAATTGAATTTCAAACTTTCTCAAGTAAGGTCTATACTTTAACTAGCCTATGTACAATAGAAGAATCCTGACTCAACGCCTCAGTGACTTCTTTCGTTCTTCCAGGGTGATACTAGATATCACCATCCTAGTCCTTCAAAATTTCTGATTCACAACATTATCTCACATTCAATTCCTTCTGAGAGAATAAATACTGGAGACTTTGTTGGTCAATGAAGATTTGGAATGTTTCTTCATACCAATGATGTCTCTAAATCTTCAATGCAAAAATTAATGCTGTGAGTTCCAAGTCATGTGTCGGGTAGTTCAACTCACGAGATCACAGCTGACGGAATATGTATGCAATAATCCTACCATGTTGCATCAATAGGCAATCTAGTCCCTTAAACAATGCATCACTATAGATCTCGTGTCCTCTAGGACCAGATGGAATGATCAACACAGGTGCGGTAGTCAGCTTCCGCTTAAGCTCTTGAAAACTACGCTCACACTTATCTATCCACACGAAATTTTCTTCTTTCTTCAGGAGTCGAGTCAACTGCGACACCAATGTTGAAAATCCTTCCATGAATCTTCTGTAGCAACCTGTCCAACCTAAACAGCTTCTGATCTCTGATACTGTTGTCAGTCTTGGTCCACCGATAGCTGCTTCGATCTTGGTCGGGTCCACAGAGATTTCTTTGCCGGAAATCACGTGACCTAGGAAAACAATACAAGTCAACCAAAACTCGCATTTGCTAAACTTAGCATCCAATCCATGAGTCCTTAGGGTTTGAAGTACCATCCTCAGACGACTCTCATGCTCCTCAGCACTCCTCGAATACATCAGAATATCTTATATAGACACGATCACCAACCAATCTAGATATTCTTTGAACACTCAATTTGTCAAATCAATGATAGCAACTGGAGCGTTTGTCAAACAAAATGGCATTACATTAATTTCCTAATGGTCGTCTCGAGAACAAAATATCGACTTCAATATGTCATCCCTTATGATCCTCAGCTGATGATACCTTGTCCTCAAGTCGATCCTTGAAAGTATCGACACTTTTTGTAACTTGTCACACAATTCGTTGATTTTTAGTCATGAATACTTGTTCTTGATCGTCACCTAATCGAGTTGATGATAGTCGATGCATAATGCTTCCTGAGGTGATGCACTGAAACATATGAATCACTCATCCAACAATTCCTACATCTACATCTTAAGTTCCTTCAATTCATACAACGACATTTGGTAAGGAGCCTTAGAGAGTGGCTCTATCTCAGGTGCTAACTCGATTGCGAATTCTATCTCATTTTCTAACGACAGGCCTGACAATTCCTGTGGAAATACATCTAGAAATTCTTAGACTACTGAGTTGTCCTCAATCTTAAGTTCTTTTCAATCTGTCTTATCTATGACAACCGCCAAGCAACCTTGGCAACCTTCGTCTAACAATCGGGTTGCTTTCAAGCAACGAGATTAAGGAAATCGAGGGTCTTTCTTGACTCCCAATAACTCGACACTTCCATATGCTAATGGATTAAGCTGGATTACTCAACGACAACAATTCATTACCACAAGATGCTCCATGAGCCCACTCTATTTACATATGACGTCAAAGTTATACCTCAGCAACTAGTCGAGCACAACTCTAGTTAGTGGTTCTTCTCCTACAACCTTAACATAACAAATTTAAATTCCACAAACTTAATCCCTAAAACTCTGCTGCGCTACTCTGATAAAATCATTCCAAAAACATTCTTCCTTTGATTGATGCATGGTCGGTTCCATTTCTGTGTCTTTCGCCATCCTAGTGGCGTCATATCTGCAGTAGCGGTGTCAATGTTTCCTTGGACTCACACTGATGGTCCCTCACCCGATGGCCGTGTTGGCCACATCTATAGCACATTCCCGTTATTCCAGGACACTGGATTGATCCATACTTCCTTCTACAAACTTGGCACATAACTGGTGAGTCCTCTTTCTCCTGTCAGATGACAGCATGCACTCTTACTTTCACCGGGATCTGTCCCGAATATCCCACGGTGTGTTCTACGGTGCATTCCTGCTAATCTGTCCCATCGGCCTTTAGGGACCTTTTTCTGACCAGGTAACCCTGTTGGTCACACTCAGTACATGCACTCGTCTTAACAGGACATAGGGCTGATCCATGTTGGCTTCCATCAGCAAGACACACTCCATTCCGATTCATTGCTAACCTATCCATCCCACATTTCCAGTTGGACGGAATAGGATATTCTTCTCCAATCATAGGCTCCTTCCCAAACTAGTTTCCATCTCTACTGAATCTGAACCTCAACTCGGATGCAACAGCTTGCTCCCATATCACATCTCCATGTTGGACCTCGGTAGGTGTGGCAACAACAATGATTACGGCACTAGCGGTGGCAGTGATAGTGGCAACAGCGGTGGCTCGATCCCAAGCTTACTGGCTTGACAAGCTCCCTAGGAACACTAGCACTTGAACGATCCCGTTGAACCTAGGATCACTCGGTGCTGCTACACTCTCAATACCAACCTATGGCGGTACTATTACACTTGCGCTAATCTAAGTGGGCGCTCTGCCACAACAACCTCGGGCACCGATCCTTGTCGGCGTTTTACCCCGAGTCACAGAGGCTATTGCCCTCTTACTAGGAGTTCTCAGCTCTTGATCACTCATACTACATGATCTTTATAGAAACCCGTTTTCTAATTCTAATACCATATGAGAATTTGAGTGACCCACACAAACAAGCTACCAATTAGTTATCAATCACATGCACCAGCATGAAATAAATGTCATTTCTACTAACTATCCCATAACTTATCGCACCTTATCACTCCAACTATCGACCCACTCTGATACCACTAAACAGGGATTTCACGCCCCGATCCTCCGAGTGTGTGCCCATTCTTCCTTGGTCGATTAATAGCGACGTCCCAAGAAGGTCGCCGACCCACTCATTTTAATACGCATGCAGAAATAGATATAAATCTCCAGACAATAACACAATAGGATAGAAAAGTAGGCCAATTTTTCACAACCAAAATAAATCTTTTATACACAAGCGGGTTTGTTTACAACACTACGATGTTTACAAAAATTATCGGCTCCACAAAAGGGAATGGTCCAATGACCCACTAATCAGACACATTTGTCGATTCTTCGATCTCCACTTTCCTAGACTCTAGGGCTTCCGGTCATTCACGACCACCATCAAGGACTTGAAATGTTATACCACAACGGGGTGAGATGATGTTTCAGTGAGTTCTACTCCCTAAGCCTTGATTAGAAAAAAAAAATACGCCCTAAAGGCTGCCTAAGCATAATTAGGCATTTGAGGGCTTACCTTGGCTTCAATTCCTTCCTGCAAGTCAGTTTAATCAATGAATATTAACAACCACATCATCCAATCAATTCATTCAATCGAATCAAAGCACCGATCAATCGACTTAGTCAATTACGTGTCATCACGACCCTTTCTTGGTCGGCTCAAATTATACTATCTATAAAGTCCGTTTATATCAGGATTGCTCACTACTAAGCTGATAAATATATAGTATAGCTCGCTTATGAGATGGTCGGGTATACTGCTCTCTGCTAAGTTGCCATATCGCCCGTCGGCTGATATAGTATACCGACGATACTCAATCTAAGCTGATAAATAGTATACTGCTCTCTACTAAGTTGACATATTGCCCGTGGGCTAATATAGTATACTGACATTGTGATAAGGTATATTGCTCTCTGCTAAGTTGACATATCGCCCGTAGGCTGATATAGTATACTGGTATACTACTCTCTGCTAAGCTGACATATCGCCCGTAGGCTGATATAGTATACCATCCAAAATGTACAATCAATTCAATATTTTTATCGTTCCATATAAAATAGCCATGTGTGGGTACATGGTCTGTCACGCCCCGATCCTCGGGCACGCACACATCCTTCTACCTTGGTCGATTTTATAATGCGATATCCCAGGACAATGTATCGCCGACCCTTTCTTTTATTAAGCACATGCGGAAGCAATTAAAATCCCCGAGACAATAAAACGATGGGATAGAAAAGCAGGGCCATATTTTTCATATTGAAATTTATAACCACACTTTTATACAAACCACAAACCATTTCATAACTATTCACATCAAAACAGAGATCTTAAAAGAAGACAGAAACTTAGATGAACTAGGCCGTACTCAAGGCCCCTCTCAGAATTGTCTTCTTCTTCCAAAAATCCTTTTCTTCAGATCTCACCTCCGAGTTCTCCTTCTCGGATTCTTCCTCCTCAGCTCTTCAGTGGGGTCCTGAAATGGTTTTCCCCAAACTGGGATGAGACTACGTCTCAGCGAGTTCTACCCCACTAAGCCCGATTAGATAAACTATTATACTACAGGCTGCCTAAACACACACAGGGCAGAGGACTTACCTTGGTCTCTGATCCCACCTGCAAGTCAGTACAATTCATAATAGGCACCCAAGCAATCATATCACCGATCGAAGCATCGATCAAATTGACCTAGTCGATTATATTCCAACAAGACCACTCACAGTCAATTTCCATTCAGACAATCAATTCACAACATCAAATCAAAGCATCGACCTAGTCGATTACATGTCAAACAAATCAATCCCCACTGTGGGATATTTAAAAGCTAGGCCACGTGTATTCTCCAGACGACCTTCCAAGTCTCCGAGTCACGTGCCTCGAACCTTGGGCCCACGTGCATTCTCTAAGGCGACCTCTTCGCCAAGGTGATACATCAAGTCACCGAGCCACGTGCCCTTTTAGATGCCTGTACTTAGTCACAGAGCTCCATCAATGCTCTCGGGCGTCGATTCGCCAAGGTGACGTACAGTGAACACTTTACTATGCTCTCGGGCGTCTTTTTCGCCGTGGTGATACACTGATCACAGAGCCAACATAAACAATTCAATATGCTCTCGGGCGTCTTTTTTCGCCGTGGTGATACACTGAGCCAACATAAACAATTCAATATGCTCTCGGGCGTCTTTTTCGCCGTGGTGATACACTGACACAGAGCCAACATAAACAATTCAATATGCTCTCGGGCGTCTTTTCGCCGTGGTGATACACGATCACAGAGCCAACGTAAACAATTCAATATGCTCTCGGGCGTCTTTTTCGCCGTGGTGATACACTGATCACAGAGCCAACATAAACAATTCAATATGCTCTCGGGCGTCTTTTTCGCCGTGGTGATATTCCAATACCCAACGATTTCTCAATCAATTAATTAAATCAACTCAACAAAGCATTATCAATGCTAAATAACATACTTGGTCAATTCAATCTCAATCAATTCCAATCAAATTAGGGTAAACCCTAAAATATCTTAATTTATTCACTTCCATACAACGTGGAGCTCAAATAAATAAACGGGCTGCGCCACGACGATCAGCACGAGATTTCGGTCGTCGGCCATCAAAATCTTAATTTCCGAAAAATAATTAATTTATTTATTAATTTCGAAAATTAAATTATTATTATTAAAAATTCAATTTAGCTCAAAATAAAGCCCGATTACATAAACGGACTTCACCACGGTCATCAGCATAATTTTCCGGTTCCAGACCATCTCAGTTGAATTTTCGGAAAATAAATAATTATTTAATTTAATTTCGAATATTAAATAATTAATATTAAAAACCCCATTTAGCTCAAATTAAAGCCCGATTAAATAAACGGACTTCACCACAGTCATCAGCACAATATTCCGGTCCCGGACCATCTCCCTTGAATTTTCGGAAAAATAAATAATTATTTAATTTAATTCCGAAAATTAATATTTAAATACTAAAAAATCCACTTAGGCCCGAAAAGCCTAATTGGAGCCCACTAAGGGTCGGGAAAAATCCTGAGGCACTTCCAATAATTAGTAGACCACGTCTACTTGCTAATTACACAATCAATTTATCTAAATCACATCACAATTGACTAATAATTGCTAATTAATTCTAATCTAACAACCTAAACATAATTAATTAAATCTAAACCAACCTTAAGCATAATTAGCCAACTAATCCAAGATTAGTGAGATTACTCACCAAATCGCGCGCAAATCGGATCAATCCGACGGCGGCGACGCGAGGAATGATTCTTCCCAAAGCACGGCTCGGGTTCGGGGCCGGGAAACGGCCCAAAAGCGAGCCCGAAGATGCTGAAACCCACTCCGTGGGTCTGCTGGACGAGGCCGATCTGGGCTGCTCCGGCGGCTAGGGCGGCGAGGGGAAGCCGGCGGAGGGCGAGGGGGTTGCGGGGGTGGTCCGGCGAGGCTAGGCGGTGGCCGGAGGTGGCCGGACGGTGGCTGGTCGGTGCGGAACGAGGGCGAACAGCAGCTGGTTCGCGCGGCCTGGGCGTGCGTGGACGGCGGAACGGCGGCGAGCGCGCGGGCGCGGCGCGGGCGCGGGCGGCGGTGCGGGCGGTGCGGCGGCGGGACGAGCAGCTGCTGTCTTCGTCTGGCGGTGATGCTCGCTGCTTCTGTTCTTCTTCGGCTTCTGGTTCGCACACGAAGAAAGAAGAAGAAGAAGAAGCTGGTTCACGAGGGAGTTGGGGAAAAAGAGGAAAGAGAGAGATAAGGGAGGGGGTTTGACCGGTCAAAAAGGATAAGAAGGAGGAGAAGAAGCCAATTTAAAATTGGCAAGGGAAGTTCGGTGGGTGGGGAGGCTACGCACGAAGGAGAGACGAGAGGAGAGAGAGAAAGAAAAAGAGAGAAAAGGGGAGAGAGAGAAAAGAATTAAAATAATAACATTATCTTATTTTCTTTTTCTCTTTCCCTTTCCCTTTCTATTTTCTTTTGATCTTCGATTTTTCCTCCGATAATTTCTTTCTTGAAATTTCGGACTCGTCAATAAATTGATAGACGATGAGACGGTCCTAAAAATGAATTGTGACACGTCCGAATATTCGATTCCCAAAACCGAATTAAATTTCATGATTAAAATCGACCGGACGCGATTTTAGTCCAATCCAACCAATTAGGTAGCTTTTAGGGATTTTACCGCGGTTATATCCCTTAACGGCTTCACCCAATAGGTTAGCTAACTCGTGAGTGATCAGCTCGAGAAAAAGGACCATAGGCACGCCGACGATATGCACATTTCACTTTATCGAAATGGGGTCGAATTTCAGGATGTCACAACTCTTCCCCTCTTATAAAAATTTCGTCCTCGAAATTTAAACCCTTACACACTTTGCTCAAAAAGGCGGGGGTATAATTGTCTCATCGACTCTTTAGTCTCCCAAGTCGCTCCTTCAGCACCGTGGTGTTGTCAGACCACTTTGACTAACGAATGGTCTTTGTTCGCAGAACTTGCTCTTTACGATCGATAATCTGAGCCGGGCTTTCCACGTATGACACACGGTCATCCACGTCCAATTCCTCGAAATTGAGCACGTGGGTCGGGTCAGGCTCGTACTTCCTTAACCTCGACACGTGAAAGACGTCATGCACTCACGCCAAACTTGGCGGCAATGCAAGACGATACGCTAGGTTTCCGATTCTTTCAAGAATCTCAAACGGACCTACGTACCTCGGACTCAGTTTACCTTTCTTACCAAAGCGCAAAGTTCCCCTCATTGGTGACACTTTCAGAAAAACGTGATCACCAACTTGGAATTCCAAAGACCTTCGACGCTTATCTGCATAACTTTTCTGCCTGCTCTGCGCTGTCTTTAATCTGTCTCTGATCACTGCCATGGCATCTACTGATTGCTGAACCAACTCTGGGCCTGTTATCTTCGTTTCTCCAACTTCATCCCAACACATTGGAGTTCTGCACGCTCTGCCATACAACGCTTCAAATGGAGCCATCTTGATGCTCTGTTGATAACTGTTGTTGTAGGCGAATTCCACCAAATGAAGCTGATCCTCCCAACTTCCTTTGAAGTCTATTACACACGCTCTCAGCATGTCTTCTAGAGTCTGAATCGTCCTTTCAGACTGGCCATCCGTCTGAGGATGATACGCCGTACTGTACTGAAGCTTTGTACCTAAAGCACTCTGCAAGCTCTTCCAAAAAGCAGCAGTAAATCTTGGATCTCTATCAGATGTTATCGTAACCGGCACTCCATGCATACGAACCACATGACGCACATACAGGTCTGCGTGTCTATCCAGACTCAGGTCCTTTCGAACTGCAATGAAGTGAGCCGACTTTGTCGGCACATCGACTACTACCCAAATCGAATCATTCCCCCTCTGACTCCTTGGTAGTCTAGTCACGAAGTCCATCGTGATATGCTCCCATTTCCACTCTAGGATCACAAGAGGTTGCAGAAGTCCTCCCGGCTTGCAATGCTGGGCTTTTACTTGCTGACAAGTCAAACACTTGGCCACATGCTTGGCGATGTCCGCCTTCATACCTGACCACCAGTAGTGTTGACGCAAATTCTGATACATTTTAGTACTTTCAGGATGAACGCTATAATTGCTACGATGTGCTTTAGATAAAATTTCTTCTCTAAGCTCTACATCGTCAGGTACAACCAAATGTCCTTGGAACCTTAGAGTCCCATCATCAGAAACTTGAAATTCAGCCTTTCTTTTATCGCTATCCTCTTGAAGAATTCTCTGTACATCTGGATCTGTCGGTTGGAGCTGCTTGATTCTGACTTGGACATTCGGCTCAATTTTGAGGGTGGCCATAAGACTTGAGAGGTGGCCTACCTCGAATTTGAATTCCGAATCCCGAGCTCTCTCGATTAAGTTCCACTCTTTAACCAAGATTTGCGCTATTGAAGACTTCCTACTCAATGCATCGGCAACCTTATTTGCCTTTCCCGGGTGATATAAAATATCACAGTCATAATCCTTCAACAATTCCATCCATCGCCGTTGTCTCATGTTCAACTCCTTCTGAGAGAACAAATACTTGAGACTCTGATGGTTTGTGAAGATCTGAAACTTTTCCCCACACAAGTAGTGCCTCCAAATCTTCAACGCAAATATGATGGCTGCGAGTTCTAAGTCATGCGTCGGATAATTCAATTCATGAGGTCTCAACTGCCGGGAAGCGTATGCAACAACTCTACCATGTTGCATCAGCACACAACCCAATCCCCTGAATGACGCATCACTATAGATCTCGAATCCTCCAGGACCAGATGGAATCGTCAGCACATGTGCGGTAGTCAGCTTTTCCTTCAGCTCGTGGGAACTACGCTCGCACTTGTATGACCATACAAACTTCTCTTCTTTCTTCAGGAGCTTTGTCAGAGGTGACGCTATCGATGAGGACCCTTCCACAAACCGTCTGTAATAACCTGCTAACCCCAGAAACTTCTGATCTCTGACACTGATGTCGGTCTCTGCCAATTGATCACGGCTTCTATCTTGCTCGGGTCAACGGAGATTCCTTCTCCGGAAATCACATGACCTAAAAACGCAACACGAGTCGGCCAAAACTCGCATTTGCTAAACTTAGCATACAGCTGATGTGCTCTTAAGGTCTGAAGCACTAATCTCAGATGATTCTCATGCTCTTCATCACTTCTCGGATAGACCAGGATGTCATCAATGAACACGATCACAAACTGATGATCCACATATTCCTTGAACGTTCTATTTGTCAAATCCATGACAGCAACTGGAGTGTTCACCAAGCCAAACGATCTTACAATACTCTCGTAAAGACCATATCAAGTACGAACAGTTGCCTTTCGTACAACCTCTTTCCTGGTTCGTAACTGATGACTTCCTAATCTCAAGTCGACCTTTAAAACATCGATACTCTTTATAACTAGTCACACTATTCATTGATCTTTGGCAAAGAACACTTGTCCTTGATCTTCCCTAATTGAGTTGATGATAGTTGATGCGCACTTGCAATAAACCATCTTTCTTCTTCTCACAAACAAAACTGATGTTTCCCAAAAGTGATGCACCGATGTACTCGAATTCCTCATTCATCAATCTTCACTTCTGCATCTTCAATTCTACCACTTCAGACAACAACAGCTGGTAAGAAGCCTTCAAGAGTAGCTCTATCTTGGTGCTAGCTCGATCTCATTTTCTATCTCTTTCTCTGATGGTGGTCTGACAGTTCTAGTGACAACACATCTAGAATTTTGTAGACCACTGAGATGTTCTCCATCTCTAGTTCTCCAATCTGTCTTACCCAAAACACTCGCGCAAGCAACCTTGGTAACCTCCGTCTAACAAACAAGTTACCTTCAGCTAGCAAGATTAATGAAATCGAAGATTCTTTTCGACTCCCAATAACCTTGACACTTTCACATGCTAATGGACTAAACTGGCTTACTCCATGATCGTGATTCATTATCACTAGATGTTCCATGAGCCCACACTACTCATGTGGCATCGAACTCACACTTCAGCAATTAGTCAAGCACAACTATTGCTATTGATTCCCTCTTTCACTTTTACGTCAACAATTTAAGTTCTACCAACTCAGCACAAAACTTTGCTGCGCTGCTCTGATAAAATCACTTCCAACACATTCTTTCTCTGATCGGTGCAAGGTCAATTCTACTCCCATTCCTTCCTGGCCGCAGTAACGATGTCTATGTCACCTTAGACTTCCACTGACAGTTCTTCACTTGATGGCCACGCTGGTCATCATCACAACAGGTTCTAGTCATATTCGGATACTGGATTTATCCATACTTCCTTCTACAATTCTGACATCTATCTGGTGCATCTTCTATCTTCTATTAGGCGAAAGCATGCATTCTTTCTGGTTGCCCCATCATTCTGCTAGGACCACTCCTGACCAGATATCCCTGTTAGCTATACTCTAAAAAATTTCGCATCCTATGAAGGACATAATACCGATCTCCATCATCATGTCCGAAAACAACCTGATCTATTCGACTCGGTGCCGACTTGACTACTCCATCCTTCCTCAAGAGTAGAATAGAATACTTTTCTCTCGACCTCGGTCTTTTCCCTGAACGATTTCCATTTATGCCTGAACTGGATCTATACCTCAACTCGAATGCAATGACTCGCTCCTAGATCACATCTCCACTTTGAATCTCAGCATGCAAGGCGACAACAACGGTTGCGACACTGACGGCGGCTCGATCTTATGCCTGCTGGCTCTTCCAATTCCCAAGGAACACTGGCATCAGAACGATCCTATCGAACTTAGGATCATTTGACGCTGCTACAATAGTACCAACCTGCGGTGGTACTCTTACACTCGAGCTGGCCAGAGCCAACACTCTGCCTCAACCACCTCGGGTACTGACCTTTGTCAGTGCATCATCCCGAGTCACAGAGGACATTGTCCTCTCACTAGGAGTTCTCAGCTCCTGCTCGCTCATGGTTCAGTCTTACACTGCAACCCGACTTCTAAATCCACACTGGATTAGAATATGAGCAATCCGCACACAACAAACAATTCTAGCACTCAGCTAACACGGACATGCACACATGAATTTAAAGGCCTTTCCTACTAACTATCCCATGGTCAACGCTCCTTATCACTCCAATCTTCAACCTCGCTCTGATACCACTTAAACTGGATGTCACGCCCCGATCCTCGGGCACGCACACATCCTTCTACCTTGGTCGATTTTATAATGCGATATCCCAGGACAATGTATCGCCGACCCTTTCTTTTATTAAGCACATGCGGAAGCAATTAAAATCCCAGACAATAAAACGATGGGATAGAAAAGCAGGGCCATATTTTTCATATTGAAATTTATAACCACACTTTTATACAAACCACAAACCATTTCATAACTATTCACATCAAAACAGAGATCTTAAAAGAAGACAGAAACTTAGATGAACTAGGCCGTACTCAAGGCCCCTCTCAGAATTGTCTTCTTCTTCCAAAAATCCTTTTCTTCAGATCTCACCTCCGAGTTCTCCTTCTCGGATTCTTCCTCCTCAGCTCTTCGGTGGGGTCCTGAAATGGTTTTCCCCAAGCTGGATGAGACTACGTCTCGGCGAGTTCTACCCCACTAAGCCCGATTAGATAAACTATTATACTACAGGCTGCCTAAACACACACGGGGCGAGGACTTACCTTGGTCTCGATCCCACCCGCAAGTCAGTACAATTCATAATAGGCACCCAAGCAATCATATCACCGATCGAAGCATCGATCAAATCGACCTAGTCGATTATATTCCAACAAGACCACTCACGGTCAATTTCCATTCAGACAATCAATTCACAACATCAAATCAAAGCATCGACCTAGTCGATTACATGTCAAACAAATCAATCCCCACTGTGGGATATTTAAAAGCTAGGCCACGTGTATTCTCCAGGACGACCTTCCAAGTCTCCGAGTCACGTGCCTCGAACCTTGGGCCCACGTGCATTCTCTAAGGCGACCTCTTCGCCAAGGTGATACATCAAGTCACCGAGCCACGTGCCCTTTTAGATGCCTGTACTTAGTCACAGAGCTCCATCAATGCTCTCGGGCGTCGATTCGCCAAGGTGACGTACAGTGAACACTTTACTATGCTCTCGGGCGTCTTTTTCGCCGTGGTGATACACGATCACAGAGCCAACATAAACAATTCAATATGCTCTCGGGCGTCTTTTTCGCCGTGGTGATACACGATCACGAGCCAACATAAACAATTCAATATGCTCTCGGGCGTCTTTTTCGCCGTGGTGATACACGATCACAGAGCCAACGTAAACAATTCAATATGCTCTCGGGCGTCTTTTTTCGCCGTGGTGATACACGATCACAGAGCCAACATAAACAATTCAATATGCTCTCGGCGTCTTTTCGCACAGGCCAACATAAACAATTCAATATGCTCTCGGTCTTTTTCGATATTCCAATACCCAACGATTTCTCAATCAATTAATTAAATCAACTCAACAAAGCATTATCAATGCTAAATAACATACTTGGTCAATTCAATCTCAATCAATTCCAATCAAATTAGGGTAAACCCTAAAATATCTTAATTTATTCACTTCCATACAACGTGGAGCTCAAATAAATAAACGGGCTGCGCCACGACGATCAGCACGAGATTTCGGTCGTCGGCCATCAAAATCTTAATTTCCGAAAAATAATTAATTTATTTATTAATTTCGAAAATTAAATTATTATTATTAAAAATTCAATTTAGCTCAAAATAAAGCCCGATTACATAAACGGACTTCACCACGGTCATCAGCATAATTTTCCGGTTCCAGACCATCTCAGTTGAATTTTCGGAAAATAAATAATTATTTAATTTAATTTCGAATATTAAATAATTAATATTAAAAACCCCATTTAGCTCAAATTAAAGCCCGATTAAATAAACGGACTTCACCACAGTCATCAGCACAATATTCCGGTCCCGGACCATCTCCCTTGAATTTTCGGAAAAATAAATAATTATTTAATTTAATTCCGAAAATTAATATTTAAATACTAAAAAATCCACTTAGGCCCGAAAAGCCTAATTGGAGCCCACTAAGGGTCGGGAAAAATCCTGAGGCACTTCCAATAATTAGTAGACCACGTCTACTTGCTAATTACACAATCAATTTATCTAAATCACATCACAATTGACTAATAATTGCTAATTAATTCTAATCTAACAACCTAAACATAATTAATTAAATCTAAACCAACCTTAAGCATAATTAGCCAACTAATCCAAGATTAGTGAGATTACTCACCAAATCGCGCGCAAATCGGATCAATCCGACGGCGGCGACGCGAGGAATGATTCTTCCCAAAGCACGGCTCGGGTTCGGGGCCGGGAAACGGCCCAAAAGCGAGCCCGAAGATGCTGAAACCCACTCCGTGGGTCTGCTGGACGAGGCCGATCTGGGCTGCTCCGGCGGCTAGGGCGGCGAGGGAAGCCGGCGGAGGGCGAGGGGTTGCGGGGGTGGTCCGGCGAGGCTAGGCGGTGGCCGGAGGTGGCCGGACGGTGGCTGGTCGGTGCGGAACAGGGGCGAACAGCAGCTGGTTCGCGCGGCCTGGGCGTGCGTGGACGGCGGAACGGCGCGAGCGCGCGGCGCGGCGCGGCGGGCGGCGGTGCGGCGGTGCGGCGGCGGGACGAGCAGCTGCTGTCTTCGTCGGCGGTGATGCTCGCTGCTTCTGTTCTTCTTCGGCTTCTGGTTCGCACACGAAGAAAGAAGAAGAAGAAGAAGCTGGTTCACGAGGGAGTTGGGGAAAAGAGGAAAGAGAGAGATAAGGGAGGGGGTTTGACCGGTCAAAAGGATAAGAAGGAGGAGAAGAAGCCAATTTAAAATTGGCAAGGGAAGTTCGGTGGGTGGGAGGCTACGCACGAAGGAGAGACGAGAGGAGAGAGAGAAAGAAAAAGAGAGAAAAGGGAGAGAGAGAAAAAGAATTAAAATAATAACATTATCTTATTTTCTTTTTCTCTTTCCCTTTCCCTTTCTATTTTCTTTTGATCTTCGATTTTCCTCCGATAATTTCTTTCTTGAAATTTCGGACTCGTCAATAAATTGATAGACGATGAGACGGTCCTAAAATGAATTGTGACACGTCCGAATATTCGATTCCCAAAACCGAATTAAATTTCATGATTAAAATCGACCGGACGCGATTTTAGTCCAATCCAACCAATTAGGTAGCTTTTAGGGATTTTACCGCGGTTATATCCCTTAACGGCTTCACCCAATAGGTTAGCTAACTCGTGAGTGATCAGCTCGAGAAAAAGGACCATAGGCACGCCGACGATATGCACATTTCACTTTATCGAAATTGGGTCGAATTTCAGGATGTCACATGGTCGGCCTTAGCCAAAATATCATAATTTCACTTTTGAATTTCCCACCAGTTTTGACAGTCCTAAAATATATTTTTGGCGTTATAAACCTGCGCCCGGTAATTTTCCAAACAATTACCAAATTTAAATAAATGTAGGAATAAATTCCTAATTTCACAATTAAATCAATTCAGCACAAGTTAGAGCTCAAAAAAATAAATAGAATGCACCATTGCAACCAGCACAAAGTTCAAGTCACAAGCTATCCCAATCTAATTTTCTTCAAATAAATAAATAATTAAATAATTACGGAAATATTAAATAAATACAATAAATACAACTTAGGCATGTAATGCCTAATTGGACGTCGAGACAGACTCGGAAAATTTCTGAATTACTCTAGATAAATACTAGAGCTCGTCTAGGCCCTAATTGCACTAACTATCCACCTAACATGCATCGGTAACTAATTAAATTTCACTACTCAAATCTAACTAACCACCTAACCACACTTAACTTAATCTAATCAGCCCCTAAGCATAATTAACTTGCTAATTGAGGATTAGTGAGTAAAACTCACTTGATTGGTAATCCGCTCGGACCAAAACGATAGGGACGCTACCGAGACTGATAAACTCCGAAACGGCGGCACCAACGGGGGTCGAACCGAGGCCGAAATCGGCCTACAAGCTCATTGCTTTAGCTAGAAAAAAACCCTATTCTGACATTGCTGATTTCAACAATAGCCCGTAGAGGACTTGGTGGACTGGTGGTGTGGTGGCCTAGGCTATTTGCTGGTGGCGTGAGGGCTTGGCTTCAGTGGGAGCCGCTGCTAGGGCGCGCATGGCAGTTGGCAATGATGAGGGATGCAGGTGTGCAAGAGAAAGGGATGCAGGGGGCGTTCAATTGAAAGTGAAAGAAAATAAAGAAAGAAAGTGAGTCGGCCGAGAGAGAGGGGAGAGTAATACATGAGAGAGAGAGAGAGAGAGAGAGAGAGAGAGAGAGAGAGAGAGAGAGAGAGAGAGAGAGAGAGAGAGAGAGAAAGAGAGAATGGGATAGGAACAAACTAAAAGTCAAAGATTGAAATGCAAAGAGGAGACCACCATGCTAGGTTGTCGGTTTGGGGGTGACGTTCGATTGAGAGAGAGAGAGAGAGAGAGAGAGAGAGAGAGAGAGAGAGGATAAGAATTAATAATAAAAAGCAATAAAAGAAAAGCAAATGGAGACCAATGCGCAGGGGACGGTCGGCTAGGGGAGAATGTGTGCGAGAGACATGAGAGAGAGAAAGACTGAAGAAGGTGGGGGGGAAAATTAAATAAAAACGGTCTATGATTAACCATACTTGGTCCCGCAACTTCCATTCAATCCAAATTGGTCCCAAAAAATCCCCATGTTAAAATACTTGATCCTCATTAGCTTTCTTGAACCATAATTCCCCCAATAACAAGCCTTAGGCAACAAAAACGGCCAATTCCTTCAATTCCGAATTCTATTTCATTTTTCTCAGAATCCAATTTCTGAACAAATTTCTCCGATTAAGGTCCAATTTGATGCGGAAAAATCCCACAAAATTTCCTGTCACTAATTCACTCACACCAGATATCAAAAATCCCTTCAAAATGGCCAATCCGAATTTCCGTTCGTTTTTCGAAACGTCTGAAACGATTTTCCGTAAAAATTCCAAATTTGTTGAAAATGCCTCGAAAGATGAGTCGACATTTCTAAAATGATTTGTGACATGACAAAAGTTCTAATTTCTGAAATCAAGTTTAAATTCATGGTTAATTTCAATCTGACGCGATTTTAACGTGATCTAATCTACCGGGTAGCTTTTATAAATTTTTAATGTAATTGACCCGTGGTCGATTTTCTTCGAGCCACACGTACCTCTTCGACACATTGGCAACTCTTGATTGTCGTTAAAATCTCAAGGTTTCAAATACGGACACAGGCGCCAAAATGACAGAAAATCAGTTTAGTGCCAATCGACGAGAATTTTGCAAATTTGTGGATTCACTCACGTTTAGCCACACATCTCGTCGAATCGATCTATCTATCTCTGATCTTTGATCAATTTTTAACTGTGTCGTAAGTGATATTGCCAACTAGAAAGCCATTTGTATCATGTACGAATCGAACTCACGAAGAAAGAAAGGTAATCCTACGTCTGGATAAGTCTTCATTCTTCACTTGCGTTCAGTCTGGAATTTCGTTAGAGTGGGCAGACTTCTGTTGTAAGATAGACTTTGACACAAAAGTCTGGTAAACTTCATAATAGAACTTAGCTAAGTTTTTTCAGCTTCAAAACATCATATGAGTTTTCTCTAACAATTTCCCAATTTTTGATGGTGAAAAACTTTCCTGTAGATTTAAAGACTTATATCCTGTAAAACAATACTTTAGCAATACATGATAACTTATAAAAGCAGAATGTTAAGGATCTGGATAGCATGGATTTTGAAACCACAGAAAACATGTTAATCTTGAAAATTTCGACAAAGACAAGATTTAATCATCCATATCCAAAATCATAACCACAAAGGTTACTGCACTACAGAATATAAGAATTCATCCTACAACCACAACTAGTTTAAACAAACAAGTTCAAACAAGGTAAAGTTAAATCTGCTTCTCATTGTCATTCTCCCCCTTTTTGTCAGCAGCAAAAAGAAAGAGAAATTCAGAAAAGATAGAATTGAAAAGATTAAATCGATCGGTTTGTCTGAGTGCTCGAACGAGTCAGAAATCCTCAAGCGACTGCACTGCCTCTTCTACTTTGTCTACAGCCTGGGACGCCTGTTGATTCAAAGTCTAAACTTTAGTATTAAGAGATTGTACCTTAACATGAAGTCATTCGAGAGAGTCTGTAGAAGACTTTAAGGCGATGTAAAGCTTTTGAATCTTGTACTCCATTCCATATTGCTAAGCTTTAACCTCCAAAAGGAGCTCAACGAACCTTTGATAGTTAGGATCAATTTCGGTCTGAACACTAGCTTTAGCAAATTGAGTTCGTGGAGTATCAAGAGATGGAGGAACATTGACTGAATTTGAGCATCTTGTTGCTTGTCCTGATTGGGAGTCTCTTCTTCAATCTCAATCTTAGGGAAGTGAGATGCAAGGACTTCTTCTGGATTTGCAAGGGATCTGCTAATGCCATCACTAGTAGTAGGAAAGCCATCACTAGCACTAGGATTTTTCTCAATATCTCCCCCTGACTTGTTGCTTTCAGGTTGAGATGAGACTTCCTCTTCTGCAGCCTTTTCTTTCTTAGCGCTAGATCCCTTCCCTTATTGATTTTCTTCATCTTTAGAAGCACCATCTCCCCTTTCTTCTTCAGAAACTCCTCTCTCAGTCTCGTCTAAAAGTGGTATGGCACCACTTGCTCCATCCGAGTCTTCATCTCCATGGTCATTCTCCTCTTCTTCATCTTCATGCTCTCCTACTTCTTCTTGTTCTTCTTCTTCCGCATGTTCTTCCTCTTTTGTTTCTACTTCAGCTTCCTCTTCCTCTGTTTCCTCATAATCAACAACTCCTTGAAGATTCCTCAAGGCAAGAGCAGATATGGTTAGATCATCCTCCTCATCTTCATCCACCAGGAGGACAAACCTCTTCTTCTTCTTCTTCTAAGTTGCTTGGGCAACACTATTCCCTTTTCTTTTCTTTGCAGAAGTCGATTTTGCCTTGGTTCTGCTCGTTGATTCCTTCTTCAGATGTTCAATGGCCTTGTTCAGATCCTTCAACCTCATCTTCGAGATCATCTTCAGTCCTATGACCATAGGACTAATGGTTCTTGAGGAGAGCTGAGAGGAGAAATGGATCTTGAAATGGCGGAACAACTTGGTGATCAAAGCCGTGTAAGGCAATTGCCCTTTTTCTTTCAAGATTGTCTTCTACATGTGTAGGAAAATAGTGTGCAGTAGAGAAAAAGCAATGCCATTGCAGATGGCCCACATGATCTTTGCCTCGAATCTGGACACATCAGTCTTGGATGCCGCCTTGGGTCTGATGCAGTTGATCACAATTTTGTGCAACATAACACTTGATGTTGGCAGTTGAGAGTATGTGATACTCCCACAAGGCACTTTCTCCTTCACCAAGAAACGAGTTGCTTGATTGATTGAGATTTGGATCGGTTGAAAACCGCTTCTTTCCACTCCCAGAATGTTAGTGAGGGTGACTTCAATCGTGAATTGAATGTGAATTTGATTGCTCACACAAGCTGACTTCAATCGTTGCTCACATAAGCTAACTTACATTGCTGCTCACACAAGTTGACATGCAGACACACATCGGGGATGGGTTCACTTAACTAACACAATCAATCAATATCGGCCAAAGACATTGAGCTTTGCATACCAATTCCTCAATTAAAATAATGAACTTGGCCTTTTTTCTTCGTGTTAAAGCCACTCGATAAAAATAATCGTGTGTGGGTACACGGTTAGTCTGAGCCAAAAATGCAATATTGCCCTTTTCACAAATCCCATTATTTATTATAGTGCCTAAAAACATTTTGGCATTAAAAACCGATGCCCGGTATTTTCTGTACAAAATACCAAAATTTCATAATTTTAGAATAAATACCCAAAATTCCAATCACCACTCAATTTGCATAAATTAACATTCAATTGCATACACTAAGCACACCATTGCAATTAGCACGAAAATCCGATCACCGTCTATCTCGGTCTAATTTTCGGAAAATAATACATAATTAAATAAATACAAAAAATAATTAAATAAATGTAACTAAATACCATAAATACCAACTTAAGCTAGAAATGCTAAATTAACCACCTAACGAGCCTAGAAAATTTCCGAACCTATCGAGATAAATACCATGCTAACTAACCACCTAATTGCTAATTAACCTAAGCTATTCACCCTCTAAGCATCATTAACTCTCTAAGCAGAGTTTAGCAAGTAAACTCACCGGTTTGACGATCCGGTGAGTCCACGACGACAGCGACGTAGAGGCAAGCGACAAACAAGCCTGTGGCGACACCAAGTGGAGACTGGACGGGCCTGAAAACGGGCCTTGAAGTCGTTGGCTGGGCTGGGCTTTGGTCTCTGGTTGCAGCCACAGTGGGGTGCCAGCTGGGTTGGAAAGGGCAAGAAAGGCTGGCAAAGGCTGCTGCAGACCAAGCGGGTGACGGCGACTGCTGGACGGCGGTGAAAGGCGGCCAAGCGAGCTTTGACAATGGCCAGGGGACCTTGAGACGTGACTAGAAGGCTCGGATGCAAGTGGATGGGCGTGCAAATGCGTGGGCTGGTGTGTGGGGTTCGAGCGGCGCAACGAGTGTGTGACGTCGGCAGGGGGTGCCGGCGGTGGTCAATGGGCTAGGGGGCTTTCTCTGGTTTCCTTTGGTTTTCTCAAGCTCTAGAAATCTTCAACAATGGCTAAAGGTGGCTAAAGGAGAAGAAGCTACTGTGATAGAGGGGGTCCCATTTGCCTCAAAAGTCTTCACTTCTACCCTCTTTCACTCATTGTAAAGCCACCAGCCTTGGCTGTCATCCAAGGCCAAATTGCAGCCCTTAATCTTCCCTAGCAAGCCAACCGGGTGGTCTAAATGTTGCACTTCCAAGGACCTACGAATATTGGGCACTTTCCCTTCCAATTCCATCAATTCCCCTTCAATTCTCCCTCAATTGGACTCAATTGAAGTCCCCAAAATTCAGCCAAGGTTCCATCATCAAATTCAACATTTTTCCTCATCAATTGAACCAACTTGAATCCTAAAAACGTGACAAAAAATGGCCCTCTGATTTTTCTGGTCCAAAATACTCTTACTTTGGAGGATGAGTTAACATTCTTAAAATGACTCGTGACATGACAAAACTTTCGATTTCTGAAATCGTTTTCAAATTCGTGGTTAATTTCAATCTGATGCGATTTTAGCGTGACCTAACCTACCGAGTAGCTTTTAGGAATTTTTAATGCAATTGACCTGTGGTTGATTATTTTTTAGCCACATTGTACATCTTTGACACATCGGCGACTCTTGATTGTCGTGAAAATCTCAAAGTTTCAAATACGGACACAGGGTATAGAAATGATAGAAAAATCGGTCTAGTACCATTCGACAGAAATTTTGCAATTAGGTGAAATCACCCACACACTAATCACATACCTCTGTCAAATCGACCTATCTTTGGTCTTTTATCGATTTTGACGGTACTGTAATGACCCTTGTAGATTAGCACGATCTAGCAGTCGATTTCTAGTCAAATTCTCAAGTCTATTGCGTTTAGATTCTTTAACGGCTTCACTTGATATACTAGTTATCCCGTAAGTGATCAATACAAGGAAAAGAACTATAGGCATGTCGATGAAAAGCCCAACTCATTTAATCGAAAACAGACTCTGAAATTTAGAATGTCACACATCTTAAGGAAACACTATTTTAAATTATGCAAATTATTTCAAACAAGCTTTACTAGTTGTTTACATCTGTGTGGTAGTTTTGTTGTCATAAAAAAGGGAGAGATTGTTGAAGAAAATATTTTCAATAAAATTTGATGATGCCCAAACTATCCTTAGTATTACTAATTATGTTGTTTACAGATGTTTGGACTAAAGGACTACGCAACATCCATAGTGTGATCCATCGGAAGGAAGTTTACAAATGTCCTGTTATTATAAACAGCACCAGTCAACCAAAAGATTAGGTACTGATGATATTTATGTCGAAACCGTAAAGATCAAGTTGATGGTAATGTAACAACCAAGTACATTGGTTGATGTTCGTTGGGTCAACTAAAGAGCCATTGAAAGACTTGAATTTGCATAGCAGTAAAATCAGAACAAAGCATGTAGTAGAGTAGCTAGAGTGTTTGACAAGTCAGTCAGAGGTTATGGTGAGAAGATAGTAGCAGTTACTATTTTTGGTTAGTTTGCAGAAGTCTTAGGAAAGAAGCTCCTTAGCCAATGGCTAAGGAGGTTTATTAAAAAATTGCCACGTCAGCGTTCGGCCATTGGCTGGCATCCACGTTTGTCACGCCCTGATCCTCCGAGCGCGTGCCCATCCCTCAGCGGTCAATTAACTAGCGATGTCCTAGGATGCGACACCGACCCATTCATTTTAATGCGCATGCGGAAGCAAACAATTACCCCTGACAGAACTAATACAGGATAGAAAAACAAAAAACAATTTCATAATCAAAACAAGCCTTTTATAAACACTTCAGGTTTATACACAATACTAGGCTGTTTACAAAAGATCGGCTTAACAAAAAGGGAACTGTCCAATGGCCCGCTAGTTAGACACGCTCGCCGATTCTTTGGTCTCCACCTCCCCAGACTCTAGAGTTTCGTGTCCTCCATGACCGCCATCTAAGGGCCTGAAAATGTTATCCCACAATAGGCTGAGATGACATCTCAGCAAGTTCATCCCTTAAACCCCGACTAGGAAGGAAATTCGCCTTAAGGGCTACCTAAGCACAGACACCAGTCATATGACTTACCTTTTCCTCAAATCCTTCCAGCACGTTAGTATAATGCATGTCTCATATATGCAGTAACATCATTCAACAATTGGAACGCATCTCACTATATCTCAATCAATCACTCAATCCAATTATTATTCATAGCCACTCACAGGCACAACCTATTTCATGTTCGGCGGTCTCTTAGTGTGACGAGGTTAATCACGGCCCAATGGGCACAACCTATGTTAGGCGGTAATGACAGCCCAATGGGCACAGCCTACTTCGGCGGGTAATCACTGCCCGATGGGCACAACCATACTTCGGCGGTTAATCACAGCCCGATGGCCACAACCATATTTCGGCAGTTAATCATAGCCCGATGGGCACAGCCTACTTTGGTAGTTAATCACGGCTCGATGGGCACAGCCACACTTTGGCAGTTAATCACGGCCCGATAGGCACAGCCATACTTCGGTGGTTAATTACAGCCTGATGGGCACAGCCTACTTGGGCGGTTAAACATGGCCCGATGGGCACAACTATACTTTGGCAGTTAATCATGGCTTGATGGGCACAACCTACTAGAAGTTCAGCGGTCTTCTTAACCCAACCCCTATCGTTACGCACAACATATGTCACCTCATCTTTCGATAGTCATCTTACCATGACTATAAATCATCACACGATTATTTACCCACGGCCAAGGGCATTGTGCTCCACATTTAAATTCCTTAATTAAAATAATGTCTTGGCCTATTTCCTTCGTGTTAAAAATACCCGATAAAAATAATCGTGTGTGGGTACACGGTTGGCCTGAGCAAAAAATATAATATCTTTATTTTATAAAATCCCACTAATTATATAGTCTATAAAAAAAATTTGGCGTTGTAAACCGACGCCCTATAATTTTCTAATTAAATAATGAAAATAATAAATTTTGGGATAAATACCCAAAATTACAAATGTCACTCAAATTGCACAAAATAGCACTAAATTATTTAAACAAATCACACAAGTGCAATCAGCACGAAATTCCAATCACTGAATATCCCGGTCTAATTTCCGAAAAATAATTAATTACCAAAATTAATTAATAAATACCAATAAAAGCAACTTAGGCTAGAAAAGCCTAATTAAATACCGAAATAGGTTCGGAAAAATTCTGAACTAAATAAATACTACGGCCTATCTACTTGCTAATTGCACTAATCTAACCACCTAACATGCATAAACGTTTAACTAAATCATTAATCCATTCTAACTAACCACCTAAACCATACTTAACCTCAACTAATCAACCCTTAAGTGTCATTAGCTCCCTAAGTAAGGATTTGAGAGTAAACTCACTAGATTTGCAAGCCGGTGAGTCCACGGTGACGGTGACGCGACGGTGGCCGAAACTCGAGCTTTTGGCGGCACCAATAGGAGCTCGAGAGGGCCCAAAATAGGCCACAAAGCCCTCGGCTGGGCTGCTGGTTCTGGTTCTTGACTGTCACGTGGCTACAAGGAGCGGGCCGAGAAGGAAACGGGCGAGAGATCAAGGGACGGCGGCTGTTGGGCTCGACTCAGGACTAGGTTGAGCTTGTGGGCTGTGCACGGCTAAAGATGAGCTAGTTGGCGAGGTTGAGCGGTAGAGAAATGGGCTGACATTGAGGGGATGTTCTGCTGGGGAATGACTTCGGTGGAGGTGGACGAATGGTGGTCTTCGAGGTAGATGTGAGGGAGACCCAAAGAAGTGGATGGCAGCGTTGACATTGGTAACGAAATGGGGAGGAATGCTAGCATAGGGGTAGCTAGCGTGAGCTGCTGCAGGGGCTAAGCTTCGGTGGAGATGGGAATTTCGATGGGAGGAGTTAACTAAATGGTTGGGAAAATTGCAGGGTTGACTGGTGGAGATACATGGATGCGTTGCTGGAGGGGAAAGCATGAGTGGGGGGAAGAATTGGTGCTGGTGGGGCAGAAGAATATGCAAGAAAAGAAAATGAAAATGAAAGGGAAGTAGAGGCGGCTAGGGGGGAAATCGACGGAGCAGGTGCATGCAAGAGGGAGAGAGAGAGAGACTTGCATGGATAGATAAGGAAGGGAAGAAAAACGTGTGAGAAGGGGGAAATGCGAGAGAGAGAGAGAGAGAGAGAGAGGCGTGGGCATGAGGGTGGAGGGGTTGTTCGGCAGAGAGAGAGAGAGAAAGGATAAGAAGGAAATAAGTTAAGGCCAAAAATCTTATTTCAATCTTGAAATAAGCCCCAAAAGTCTTGTGCCAATTAAGTCAAGGGACAACCCAATCCTAATTTAGCTTCACAATTCCACAAATAAACATTTTTGGGCTACAAATTCTCACTTTTCCTTTTGATCCGAATTTCACTTTTATTTTCCGATTTGTCTGAAATTCGATTCCTGAACAAATCTCTCCAATTGCTGTCCAAATTTGTTGAGCAAGAAGCCCACACAAATTCCACAATTCCCTTTCACCAAGTAGCTCACTGAGGCCAAAAATCCCTTCAATTTAGCTAATTCAAATTTCCGTTCATTCTCCGAATTGTCCGAATCAATTTTTCGTAAAAAATCCCGAACTCGTTGAAAATTCCTCAAAAGATGAGTTGACATTCCTAAAATGACTCGTGACATGACATCACTTTCAATTTCTGAAATCGGATTCAAATTCACGGTTAATTTCAATCTGGTGCGATTTTAGCGTGACTTAGCCTACATGGTAACTTTTAGAAATTTTTGGTGCAATTGACCCATGGTCGATTTTCTTCGAGCCACAACGTACCTCTTCGATATATTGGCGACTCTTGGTGGTCATGAAAATCTTGAGATTTCAAATACGGCTATAGGGTACAAAAACGACAGAAAATGGGTCTAGTGTTAATCGACAAGAATTTTGCAATCAGGTGCAATCACTCACACTTTGATCGCACATCTCAGTCGAATCGACTTATCTCCAGCCTCTAATCGATTTTTTTTATTGTGTCGTAATGACCCCCCGTAGAAAATCTTGAGGTTTCAAATACGGACATAGGGTATAAAAAAACGACAGAAAATAGGTCTAGTGCTGATTGACAAGAATTTTGCAATTAGGTGGAATCACTCACACTTTGATCACACATCTCAGTCGAATTGACCTATTTCCGGTCTCTGATCGATTTTTTTTATTATGTCGTAATGACCCTTGTAGACTAGCACGGTCGAGCAGTCGATTCCTTATCGAATTCTTAAGTCTATTGCATTAAAATTCATGAATGGCTTCACCCGATAGGTTAGTTATTTCATGAGTGGTCATCTCAGAGAAAATCATTATAGTCGCGTTGATGAAAGGCCCGACTCATTCAATTGAAAACAGAACTGAATTTTTAGGACGTCATAACGTTAGTGCCAATTGATCGAAATTGGTCAGATGGACTGAATTGGTATCAATGTGAAAATGTGCAAGACTAAATTGGTCCAATTGAAAAGTTTAGAACTGAATTAGTACCAATGCAATAGGTTTAGACTTTTTTTGTACTTTTCTCCAAGTGTAAGAGTAGCAATTGAGTCTAGATAACGTGATCCATCACGTGAAGGATCACTACTAGCTGATTGTAACTTTCGAAGCAAATTATTGGTGGAATCCCGCCTATCTTGAGGCAGTTAGTATGAAGACTAGTCGTAGGCTTGAGGATAAAGCCAAACTACTGTAACTTTCTGTGTCCCATTGTCCTTCATCTTTTTATATACATTGACATACAGTTAGTGAGTGTTTGCTTAAACATAAAGTTGAGGAAATCTTTACTTACCAATTAGCTAATTTCTGCAAAAGATCATTAAAGTATGAAAACAACATATTCATACCCCTCTAGGTTGTATTGCTAGCCTCAACAATTTGACTTCACCAAACTTGACGACTCAAGGATGCGTCGCTGACCCATTCATTATAATGCGTATGCGGAAGCGAATAATTAATCCCCAGACAACAACAAGATGGGATAGAAAAATAGGGCCACAATTTTCAAATCAACACATTATTAAAAACTACAATTTGGTTTACAAACAGAGGCCATCTCTAAGGTCTAAGTATAGGAAGTCTATCTTCAAAAAGAACTTCTGAGCCATCCATACTCCTGACCATTTCGCCTCCAACTCCGAGATTCTTCACCCTAGGGACCTGAAAATGTTATCCCACAACGGGATGAGACGACGTCTCAACAAGTTCACCCCCTAAGCCCCGACTAGGAAGGAAATACACCCCAAGAACTGCCAAAGCACAAACACGAGTCAGAGAACTTACCTTTGCCTCGAATGCTTCCTGTAAGTCAGTACAATTCATAATCATTCAATCAATTCAACCATCAATCAGTTGATTCATTCGACTTCATGTCAACAAGACCCTTTCTCGATCATTTCATTCAATACTATCTATGAAGTCCGATCTTTTTAAGGGCTGCACACTTTAAGCTGGAGATAGATAGAATAGCTTGTCCAAAGATAATAATAGAGTATACTGTTTATGCTAAGCTTACATATCAAGGCCCATGGCTAATATAGTATACTTTTTAATGCTCACCAACGCTGTGCAATTCTTAATACTCGCCAAAGCTGTGCGATACTTAATTGCTCACCATAGTTGTGTGATACTTAATGTAAACTGCTCACTCTAAGCTGATATATTAAGCCCTCAAGTTGATATAGTATACCATTCTAATCAATCATCCAATTCATCATTTTTATCATACCCAATAAAAATATCCCTGTGTGGGTACACGGTCGGCCTTAGCCAAAATATAATATTTTCCCTTTCAAAAATCCCACCATTTATGCAGTCCATAAAACCATTTTTAGCATTGTAAACTGACGCCCAGTAATTTTCTAATTAAATATTGAAATTAATATATTTTGTGATAATTATCCAAAACCATAAATCACACTCAATTTGCACAATTTGGCAGTCAATTAAATAAACATATCATACCATTGAAATCAGCATGAAATTCCGGTCACCAACTATCCTGTCTAATTTCTGGAAAATAATTAATTAATTAAATTATTACATAAATTAATTAATAATTATCAAAAATGCTCACTTAGGCTCGTAAAGCCTAATTAAATCCGATTCGGGTTCAGAAAATTTCTGAACCCATCTAAATAAATACTACGGCCCATTTACTTGCTAATTGCACTAATCTAACCACCTAACATGCATCAATAATTAACTAAATCACTAATCCATTCTAACTAACCACCTAATCCTAGCTTAACCTAAACTAATCAACCCTCAAGCGTCATTAACTTACTAAGTAGGGATTAGTGAGTTAAACTCCCTTGATTAACCATCCGATTGAACCACGACGACGACGATACGATGGTTGTGACATCCCAAATTTTCAGTTCCGTTTTTAATTAAATAAATAGGGCATTTCATTGACATGCTTGTACTGTTATTCCCAGAGCTGATCACTCATAACATAACTAGATGATCTAGGAAAGCCATTGAGGAATTTTAATGCAATAGATTTGAGGATTCAATTAGGAAGCGGCTACTCAACCGTGCTCGTCTGTAGAGATCATTACGGCACAATTAAAAAGCGATTAAAGATCAAAGATAGGTAAGTTCGACTGAGATGTGTAGTTAAACATGAGTGATTCCACTGAATTGCGACATTCTTGTCAACCGGCCCTAGATTGATTTTTCTGTCGTTTTGGTACCCTGTGTCCATATTTGAAACCTTAAGATATTCATCACCACCGAGAGTCACCAATGTGTCGAAGGGGTTCATTGTGAAAAAAATCGACCACGGGCCGTTTGCACTAAAAATGTCTGAAAGCTACCGGGTTGCCTAGGTCATGCTAAAAACGCACTAGATCGAAATTAACCATGAATTTGAATTCGATTTCAGAAATTGAAAGTTCTGTCATGTCACAGTCATTTTAGGAATATCGACTTGCTTTCCGAAGATTTTTTTCCAAACCGAGACTTTTTGAGAAAAAGTCGTTATAGGGCCGTTTTTGGTCCAGAAAATGTCAGAGACCATTTTTTATTGCGAAATTGGGATGCAAGCGGGATCAATGAGGTGTTGGTTGAATTTACAGAAGCCAAATTAAGTAGAATCAAGAACCAATTGGTGTCCAATTTGAAGGAAAACCCTTGAAATTCATAGCCCCCCACCATCTAAGGCTTTTGGACCATTTCAAGAGTGCTAAATGGAGCCTTGGTGGCTGATTTCCAGCCTAAGGATGCAGTTGGTGGTGGAGAAAGGGTCAAGGGGACACAAAAATAAGGATTGAAAGCTTGGTGGCCCCCTCTTGCTCCCTCCTCCCTCAAGCCGCCAACCAGCCTCATTTCCCCTTCATTGTGTTTTTTTGGTTCCAGCAACTAGTAGAGAAGCCGCCAAAGCTAGCCCTCACCTCCGGATCACACGTCGTCGTTGTCAGCCACCTCTCGCTTCGTGCGCATGCTGCCGTTGCCCCACGCCTCACCGCGCAACCCCAACGCCCCAGCAGCCTTGTCCCGTGTCCCAGCTGCTATTTCGAGATTGGTTGAGCTTACTCGGGAGCTGTCCCACCTCCGTTCAGCCGTCGTGAGTCCTCTCCGTTGGCCGCCGAACACCCTTGCTGTCTCGACCACCCTTGCTCGCCATAACCAGCCCTTATTTCTCTCTATTTCAGCCCCAAAATAGAAGCAAAGTTAATGGGTTTCCAGCCAAGGGTTTTGCCTGTTTTGGCCGCTTCTGGACCCCAAAAGCCGAGCCCGCTTTGGAGAAGATTGTCCCCCGTTGCATCCCCGTTGATTTGAACCGATTGGATCGCAAAACAAGTGAGTTTTACTCACTAATCCTCACTTAGCAAGTTAATTATGCTTAAGGGTTGATTAGTTTAGGTTAAGCTAGGATTAGGTAGTTAGTTAGAACGGATTAGCAAATTAGTTAGCCGATTGTTGCATGTTAGGTGGTTAGAGTAGTGTAGTTAAAGCTTAGACAAGCTCTAGTATTTAACTAGAGTAGTTCGGAAATTTTCCGGCTCGTCTCCGCATCCAATTAGGCTTTTCGGGCCTAAGTTGCATTTTTGGTATTTATTTATTATTTTTCGTAATTATTTAATTATTTATTTATTTTCCGGAAATTTGACCGGAATAGTTGATGACCGGAATTTCATGTTGATTGTAGTGGTGCATTCCGTTTATTTAATTGACTACTAGTTTGTGAAAATTGATGGTAATTTGTGGTTGGGGATATTTTATCCCAAAATTAATTAATTTCAGTAATTAATTAAAAATCACCGGGCATTGGTTTACAACGCCAAAAATATATTTATGGGCTGTTGAAACTAGTGGGATGTACTAAAATGAAAGTATTGTATTTTGGCTATGGCCGACCGTGTACCCACACACGTGTACTTTTATCAAGAATGATGAAAAAGTTGAATATTTTGGCCAACCTAAGAAATTCACAGAGCAAGGTTACCATATTCCGATATAGGGACACCTTGAAGGTCTAGAATATGTATTGGTGAAATACACAGTCTAGGTTGATGTGGGTTTACCCAAAAAGGTACCCCATCAATATAGGGCATGACATCGCCATTATCATGATGGACGAAGGGAGGGCCCGGTACCGGAATCTGATATACCTCTGTATGCGATAGAGGTTGCTTTTGAAAAGGGTACAGCAAACCCTAAGGGTGGATTTGTGGTAGATGCGAAGGATCCCAAGCTTGATGAGGATCCAGACTCTCCGGTGTACTCAACAGTGGGCTCCAACTGGAGTATGGAAGAAGGAGATATCGTGTAAGATGATGACCTGGAGTAGATAGAAAACCCCCACCCCTGTCTACAAACTTTGTTTTCTAAACTGATGTTTGTGACCTGACTCTTGTTGTTTGTATTATGATATATACAACTTGGGTTGCTCGTATATATAAGTGTGATGTGTGGTTTTCAGGTTCAAAACTTTTATGATCTACTTTTCTATCTCATTATTTTATTGTCTGATGATTTTATATTTGCTTCCGAATGCGTATTTTAAATGAATGGGTCGACAACCTTCTTGGGACGTCGCTATTAATCGACCAAGGAGGGATGGGCGCCTGCCCGGAGGATCGGGGCATGACATCCCCGTTTAGTGGTATCAAAGCATGGTCGTTAGAGATTGGAGTGATAAGGTGTGATGGATATGGGATAGTAAGTAGGAAGGCCTTTAAATTCATGCTGGTGCATGTCTGTGATAGCTGATTGGTAGAATTGTTTGTTGTGTAGATCGTTCAGCTTCTAATCCAATTTGGATTTGGATGATAGGTTTCAATAGAGAGCTGAACCATGAGCGATCAGGAGTAAATGACTCATAATAAGAGATTAGTTACGCCTGTGACTCGAGGAAGGACGCCGACCAGGGTTGGTACCCGAGGAGGCAGAGGTAAGGCATCCACATAGGCTAGTGCTAGTGGAGTAGCATGTGACACCCCTCGACGGCCCCCGATCCGATTTGGGTCGCCACAATTCGCTTACCTTTCACTTTCCTTATTAACATATCACTCTGATACCGATTCTATTGTAGCGGGTCCATACAACCATGGGGGTTTATATCTTTTATTAACGGTCCCTTGCGCATTTTACATAACGGAAGCATATCCAACAATTCCCTTCCCTACATTCAGAAATTGATGCACACCAACTAAACATTTATAGATAAAAGCCGTACACTTTTGTTTACATAACTTGATGAACATCATTAGTCGATACATCAAAATTGCCACAGTCTTTCTATACTTGGCTATATTTTAAAAGATGACCGACATCTTCTCCCACAATCGTATGCTTAAGGTCCATCAACTAGTGTCGGCGTCCAAAGGTTCCCTCATTTGCTATCCTTCTCCTCGCGGTCATATCCAACCGCTCAAACCATCTACTAATCTGAAATGTTGGTCCCCAAAAGGGGTGAGTACAACCACTCAGCAGATAAGGAATCCAATAACAACTCAATGCATCATGCAAATCATACATGCATTGCAGGCGTAACTTACCTTGCAGCCATGCGCAATACTATCATGCATCATCATGCCTTATCATCATGCATATCATATCATCATATGTCATCATCATAATCATCATCATGGCATCATTATATCATACATGTCATCCTTATCATGACATCATCACATCACATATTATCATTATCATCATGCATATCATCGTGCATATCATACCATGGGTGATCATCATATGACATCACATATCATCACCATCATCATGCATATCATACCATGGGTGATCATCATATCACATCACATATCATCATCATCATCATGCATATCATCATGCATATCATACCATGGGTGATCATCATATCACATCACATATCATCATGCATATCATTCCATGGTTTAATTTCCACTTTTAGCTTTCAATTTGATCACCACATCACCTTTCTTCGATTCATCAATTTCATCTCATATTTTACACTCGCATCCCATGCGAGAAAAACCTCCGGGCATGTATCCAAGATACAACCGAGCATCCGGCCCCCCACATTCCGGGCATCTCGCATCCCAACTAGCATCACGAGGAACCTCCGGGCATGTATCCAAGATACAACCGGACCTCGCCTTTTACCCTTCTAGCCAGGCATCTCGCACCCAAATCCTGGCATCGCGAGGCATTCCCTTCGGGCAAAGACCTCCGACAGGGCTTCCGGAATTATGTACTGACATACCACCAGGCCTCCCCTGGAATTACGTACCGTATACCATCGGGCATCCCGACACTCCCGGGAAATCTCCGGAATTACGCCACTAGGCCACCGAGCATCATCATCAACCACAACCACTTCCTCATTTACCATCATCCACATATACCATTTCTTTATCTCAATTTAACATGGCAATTGGCATGGTATCAAACAAATCACACTTGACATGGAATTCACACTTGCATCTCAATTCATGTGTCATACACATGCCAAAACTTTATCCCATACACATCTCAATTCAATACATGTACATGGACCATGTCATACGCATACCAAGACTTTATCACATATACATCTCAATCCAATACATGTGCAAAGACCTCATCACACATATGCCACAGAAATAGAATTGAATCCATGGCCAAATAAAAATCCATCTTATTTTATTATTATTTTATTATTTTATTATTATTTTATTTTATTATTTAATATCAATAATTTCCCAAAATTACAAAAATCCAAGAAATTATTAAACAAGCCCATAGGATGATATTTACTTGCAAAATTCATGGCCAATATGAAATTTTTACCAAATTCCACAATTTTCCAAAACATCCTATGATTCTCGGATTTAAACCAAATGCACAGTTTCCGAATAAATTCAATTAAAATATCCATTCGGCCTCCAAAATTACTAAATTTTACAGGGTGATATCCAAGACATTTTCGTGCATCTTTCATGAAGAACTCCAAGTCAAATTCCTTATATATTATTTTATTCAACCTCACGAAGCTTCTGGAACCCTTACCGCATCGTCCAGAATACACATCTCCGAAATATTAATATTTCACCCATCTATTCTCTTTCGTTTCTTCTGAAATATGAGTATGTTATGTACCAAGGTGTCATTTACAAGTTTCATGAAGAGATATAGGTCAAATAACCAAAGTATGGTCACCATTTAAGTCCATGAAGTCTCGGGTGTCTCGGAATACTTCACCAGAACCATCATTTCCAAGATCTAGCCGATTCACCAAGCTATACTTGTTCTTTTCACTTCAAATTTTAGTATTTTGTAGTTTAAGGTATTACCTACAACTTTCATGAAGACATCGAAGTCAAATATTCAACAGAAATCAACATGCAAACAAGAATCTAGCAAGAGGTCAGTGAAGATTTCGCAGATCTAGGGTCTCCGTATGATAGAACTTTTGACCCCTCAAATCTCCATAGTTTTCTACGAAATTTCAGTATGTAATACTACAAGATGTTAGCTTCAACTTTCATGAAGACACCGAAGCCAAAATCAGACTCCAAACACACATGCAAGCTCGAACAAGCTACTGACTTCCACAAACCGAACAAGAACAGTCACACGGCTTGAAAACAACCGACCCTTACCTCGGTTTTTCGCACTTGAAACACCTAAAATCGAACATGCAACCACCAAAAAAAAACATGCAAGAGAAGTTACGGACTCCACTTGCCTCTAAGATGAACGAACGGTGACGCATGGCGGACGGACACGGCGGCGAACGGGCTCCTTTCTCTCCCTCTTGGCTTCCTCTCTCTCTCGCACGATTCTCTCTCTCTCTCCCTTTCTCTCTTGGCCAAATGGCTAACCAGCCATTCTCTTTCCTCTTCTTCCCTTTTATATTGCATGCACTCTAGGTTTGCATGAGGGACAAGTGTAATTGTGGAGGAAGACAAGTGTCCACCATGCTTCACCTCCTCCATGCCACTTGTCCTATTGCATGCATCATGGGCCTTGAGTTGGGCTTGGGCCTCCCCTCCTTGGGCCGGCGACTACTCCTCTTCTTCGGCCACTATTGGGCCGGCCAACTTGGCCCATTAAAGTCCACCTTTTGGGCTTAAGGCCCAAACCTAATTTAAATCCTAATTTCACCTTTCAATTATTCATCTTTAATTCTTTCTTTTAAGAATTTAATTACTAAATTCCACATGGCCAAAATCTTGAAATCATAATTCCATAAATCCCAATTTATAAAACACATGGCCAATGATAGGATTTTCTTTCCTATCACATAATTAAAGACTTTAACACACCTTATGGCTTGGCTTTGAATTTTGGGATGCCACATAGCACCACCTCCCGTTGGTACTGGGGTAGCAACCCCAGGTGAGCAAGGAATCATCGGGATCAACCAGGCCCTGGATGCCATGAGAGAGTTGATGGGGGCAACAAGCCTAGGATCAAGCTGCCACTTTCACTGCCACTGTTGTAACTGCCGCTCAAGCTGCCGCTTTCACTGCCACTGTTGTAACTGCCGCTCAAGCTGCCACTGCTGCTGCTATTGCCACCGTTGCTGAGGTTGCAACCGCTGTTGCACCTGTCGCTGTACTTGCCGTCACTCCTGCTGAGGTTCCACCAAGGAATGTTGTCGTTGAGAGACCGATCCACAAGCTGGTGGAGCAATTCTTGAAGTTGAACCCGCCTAGATTCACGGGTACTAGAGATCCAGAGACCGCCTCGCTTTGGATTTAGGACATGGATAAGGTGTTTGCACTCCTGAGGTGCAACGAAGAGGAGAAGGTGGTACTGGCAGTGTACCAACTACAAGGCAATGCAAACATTTGGTGGAGAGCCACCAAAGAGTCAGTGTTTCCGGAAGGTGGGGTCCAGGTGTGGGATGCCTTCCTCAGAGCTTTCAATGATCATTATTTTTAGGGTACAGCTCGAGAGCAAAAGATGGAGGAGTTTCAGTGCCTTCGTCAAGGATTGATGACCGTTGATCAGTATGGGTTCAAGTTCGCGGAGCTTTCTCAGTATGCTCCGAGGTTGATTGAGGACCTAGAAGAAAGAGGCCGAAGATTCAGAAACGGCCTTCATCTTGAACTAAAGCAACAAGTCCGAGAAGGACTCCTTGTTGATCTGTTTCAACTTACATTTGAGAAGCCGAAGCCTGGAGCAAAGAATAAACATTGGAGAACCCACAAAGGAGAACTCCAAGCTTGCAAAACCACATCGGTAAAATCCAGATGAGAAAACCAGAACCTAAGAACTTGAAAGGCTTGCGAGACTTAGGGCAGGCATAATCTTAATAATCATTGGAGAATGATCTGAAATGCCAGAGGCCAAGAAAGAGGCCTCAGAAAAGGAAAATTCAGCAGTCCAACAAGAATTAACAAGAACACGATCAATCTTTCTTTGCTTAGGGTTGGCACCCATGGAAGTAGCCCAAGTAAATCTATTCCCGGTATACCTGAGATCGTCAAGACCAGCTTGTATGAGGCACTCATGCAGCTCATCAAAAGCTGGGATGCAACCATTAGAACCACCCAATCTATCCGAAGGGTCACGAATTGCATTAAAGTCTCTTGCTAGTATCCAAGGGAAACCCGAAAGGAGAGAGCTAGTCTGAATAATGTCAGCCCAAAGAGGACGTCTAGCCACAAAACTATGCTCGGCATAGACCACCGTAAGGAAGAGAACCTTACCGAATTTAAGCAAGATAACTTTCCATGAATAGCTTGATCCGAAGAAGAGTTCGTAACAAACAAGACTTCACGGGGGTTCCACCCCACCCAAATTCTTCCTTTCGAGGAATGATTATAGTTGTTTTCCCACTTCCAGCCCGGCAACAAAACAGCAGAGATCGCACTAAAGGCACCCTAGGAAATCTTTGTTTCCACAATACCAACACAACATAGATTATGAGATCTAACAAAGTTTCTGATTTCAGCTTGTTTGAGATGGCTACCAAGTTCCCTAATATTCCAAACTCCAATATACATAGCTATATATAACTATATAATATATTACGATGAGAATAGAAGTTACCGACGTGATCTCCTTCGGCTAGTGCCTTGAGGAGGGTTAGGAGGAGCAGCCAACGCTGGGGTAGGAGGGGCGGCCAACTTTAGGACAGACGGAGTCTTGGGCGAGTTCCTTTTAGCAGGGGCTTCCTCAAAAACAATAGAATGCTTAACATTTGTAACCAATTCACTAGGACCATCGGGTTCCTCATCTGAGCTGCTACTTACCACACTAGCCGCATCCTCAAATTCTTCAGCAGTAGAGCCAGACCCAATATAAGTAGATTCTGGGATCGGCTCAACAGGAACCATCGTGGAAGGAGGTCCAGTAGGGCTAGGAATCAAAGCACCTTTATTTTTCTGGGCAGACTTGCTTAAAGCTTGAGAAGAATCTGATTTATCCATAAACTTCAAAGAAGAGATAGGAGTCGAAGAGTCCTTCCCATTAGACCCCGACGGTTGCCTCTTCTTCCGAGTTACCTGCTTCCAGCCATCCTGCTGGTCAGCATAAGACACCTTACGAGGCTGGGCGGGAGGAATCGAGGGGGGCACCGTAGGCACAACAGCATCTCGAGCTTCCTCAGCAACAGCATCATGGGACTTATCTGCTACGGGTGCTGGAACTTCTTTCTCCTCACAGTTATGGCCAAAGACCTGGCATTTCGGACACACAATGGGTATCCATTCGTACAAGATAGGAACAATGAAGGACTCCCCATTCAAAAATACCTCCACAGATTCACATTTCTCTAACTTAGCCGACACTTCAACACATACTCTTGCAAAAGACAAACGTTTCATTTTTTCAGTCAATGGGTCCACATATAAGGGTCTACCGACCGCACTCGCTAACTGGCTTATCCCAAGAGCAGACCAATAAGCAAAAGGTATGTTTTTCATACGGATCCAAATAGGCACAGAGGATTGCAAGTCCTTCCTCAGCTCAAGAGGGGGATCCCATTGTTTCAGAATAAGTGGCACTCTATTCACCGTCAATGGACCTTCCTCAAGAATCTTCCTGCGGTAATCAGGGTCAAGAATAAAGAAGAAATAAAATCCTTCATCATCAGCAAGCATTTCAGTTAAATGGGAGCCCCACGTCTCCTTAAGGACTGACTCAGTCATTTTGAACGGCACATTCTTGCCAATGAAATACCCCATCAAACAATGATTCCATTTTGGATCTGCCGCATGCACCACTTCCTCAGAGAGGTGCACCACTCCTCTTTTTCCAACAGAAGTTGGAGGCACGAAGCTAAGTTCATATCCCTTTGCCGAGAGCCTAGCAACATTAACCCATGAACGGGTTGGAGGGGCTTTCTGCTCACTCCATTTTTGTCCAGCAGGACGAGCCACTCTAGGGCCATGAGAAGTAGATCTAAGGCGGCTCCTACCACGCCTAGAGCCCGCTTGGGACTCCTCATTTGGACGGCCCAACTGACTTAGGAGATTCAAAGAGGATGCCATTACGAAACAGCACAGTACCCCAACACAGCACCGGCCCAAACCCCAGAATAAATCAAGGAGAGCAATAAGGCCATACCAGGTGTTTGTAGGGGCTTAAGGGCCTTCAAGGACAAGGAGATCCACCAGCAATCAGCACACCAATCAGTCAAAGCCACCCATGAAGACAGAGACCAGAATCGGGAAAAGCTAGGCGCACAAGAAATTCTGATCGAGAGCTCCCATCTTGATAAACGAAAACCAACCAAGCCAAGCTTACTGGGGTTTGTAGGCGGTCCCCGAGATGACCTAGCCCACGAAAAATCAGCTCCGGATACCAGCGGAATCAACCAGAATCCACAAAAACCAGCTGGAGTGAATAGTGCCAGAATCACCCAAATGGAGAGGAAAGTGAACAGTAACCCGAGAATGCCACCTTTTTTGCTCTACTTGTTGGGTAAGATATTGTTCTTCTTTTGTCGTTCTTATCTTTTTACTCTCCATATTTCAATTTTGCATTTTATATTTCAATGACGATACATTTTAATCATGGGTGCCCCTTTAGGTTTAGGTTCAGATGGGTAAATCCGAAGATCTCTGTGCCTGGGAATCTCAAGACTTTATGGAGAATCTCGACCCAAGACATCAAGACTACGTGGAAAAATGCATAGGCTTCCTCCTGACTTTATTAAAAGTCGAACCATGTATTGTGATGGTGAAAGCATTGGTTCATTTTTGGAATCCCATGACTTCCACTTTCGTGTTTAATCAATATGAATTGACCCTTACAATTGAGGAGTTCCGGAAAGCCATTGGGTTAGGCAAAGCTTCTTTAGGTTTCGTCACTCCTCCTATTGGTCAAAATCCAATCTCTCTTCTAAGTCAATTCCTCAATATTTCTACCAATAAAATTGAGGCTACTCTTAAAGGCAATTCTCATTCCATGCCTTATAATTTCCTCGAACAACATTTCCTTAGCCTTAAGCCTAAATTTGGGAATCAAATTCCTAATGTCTTCCTACTCATGTTCTTTGGCTTTGTGGTATTCCCACATACTTGAAAAACAATGGATCCTTTAGTCACTCACATTGTCAACCAAGTGTGCGCCTTTAATTGTTTTACACACATGATCCTTGCCGAAACTTTTGTGTCTCTTAATTGTTTCAAAGCAAATGAATGAGGAATTCTTAGAGCCCTATTAGGACTTCTCCAAAATTGGCTCTTTTCACATATCAAAGAGTTTGCCCCTCACATGAAAATTGTCGATGTCACAAAATACCATCATCCCATTCTTAGATTTTCCCAAAGAAATGAATTCTTTCCATCATGGTCTTTCTCTACATGGTTTCATTTCCTCAAAAGCCTCGACCCTAGCTTAATTCAATGGCATGTTCGGTGACTTGGGAATCCCGAAGTGCGCCTTTTTAGTGGAGTCGACGACCCACTCCCCCTCGTGGGATTGACGGGTTTAACATCATATTACCCTTTAAGGGTGCTCTGCCAATATCGCGCACTTCAAACGATCCCACCAATCCTCAAGCTGGGGTTAAATTGTATTGATTATCATGATAAAGTCATCGAGGAAAACCAAATTGACCATATCAAGGCCACGATTCAAGCTATTATTGGAATTTGGTACTCCCGTTCCTCGCATTATGTGGTTGCCGTCGATGAAGCTAACTTGGAAGGAGAGATGAGGACTCACCAAGCTACTATTGATTACATATACCGTCAAGTATAACCTGAGCTCAAGGTCCAGTTGCCTAATATTCTCGAGCCTCAAGGTTTTCGGCGAGCTCATATTAAGGAGCAAGAAGATGATGCCTTGATCAATGAAGAACGCTTGGCCCATGATAACAAACGTCTTCGCACGATCCTACCTAGTCCTTAGATTTCCATCACATATTCTTTTCTTGTAAAGGGACTTCCTTTGTGTTCCCTTCCTTTCTATCGAGGTTTCCTTGTATTTATTTTCATATTACATGTAAAATCAAACCATTTTTGTAAGCTTCAAGAAAGCAAGGTTCTGTTTCCCTTGTAGTTGTTCGATAAAATGAATAAAATTCATGAACATTTTCATGTAATTTTTAGAAAAGGGGCATTTTGATTAAATATTTGTCGTCATTCCTTTTCAATTGTATAATTTCTTTTGAAGAAATTTTGATAAGAGGATGTTAGATGATATTGGGATCATATACACTTCTTATCATTATTTCATCTCGAGAAAATATAAAATTGACTAGGATTTGTATTTTAATGATTTCTTTTAACTTGTACTAATTTGAGTCATCTTCTTTTACAGGAGCTGTGAAAGACAGCTGAAGAACGGTCTATCATACGTACTCGCCGCCAAACAAGGATGGAGAACAAAGATACCCGTGCCCGTGTTATTAGCATGGAGAACCAAATGACGCAGATGATGGTGCTGTTAGCTGATCTCTCTAACCAAGTTAAGAACTTAACTTCTGTAGTTCCTGCTTCTCCTACCATGAATCTTCCTACCACGCCCCATGAAGTGCCGATAGTAGAACCCGGGGAAAAGGGCCTACTGAAGAGGTTCCCACTGCAACCTCGACAGTTATTGATTTGGAGCCTCCATCTAAGGAGACTCCAACTCTGTACTTCAATGAAGAAAGTTCAAGACACCTCGCAAAGATTGAGGAACACCTTTGCATGCTACAAGGCTATCAACTACAAGGGTTTGATAAGCTGTCGCCCTAAGCCAAAGTTAAAGTCCCTGAATTCTACAAGGAGCCTGAGTTTACAAGGAAATATGACGGCATTGGATGCCCTAAGACCCACTTGAAGTACTATCTGGGCAAGATGGCCCGTTACTCAGACAATCCTCCGCTCTTTGATTAATTCCTTTCAAGATAGCCTGGTTGGTCCTACATTGACATGGTTTATAAAGTTGGACTTGGAGAAGATCCATACTTGGGAGGATCTCGCTGACGAATTCTTCCAACAATATAAGTTCAACACTGAAATCACTCCAACTCGAGAAGAATTAGTCGGGCTTGAGAAGAGGAGAGCTAAAACATTTAGAGCTTATGCTCAAAGATGGAGAGCTACTGCATCTCAAGTAAAGCCACCCTTGTCTGAGAAGGAGGCTATGAAATTACTGCTTCAAGCCATGCCTCGGGATTTCTTCGAGAAAATGTACAACCACACCTGTATTAACTTTGCCGCATTGGTGGAGTTAAGTGAACGCATTGAGGGGATCATGCGTGAAGGAAGGTTGACTAATAACACGAATCATCGATATGCCCCGAAGAGAGATAAGGAATCGACTGTGGAGATTGCTTATATACAAAATTCCTCTTTTCAGAAGCCATATAATCCTCAGGCTCATAAACCTGCCATGGAGGTAGGGGGTTCTTCCCGAAACTTTGAGCGCAAAGGAAAAGCCCCTCAAAGGCAATTTACTCCATTGCCTAGACCTATGTCTCAGCTACTTCCAATGTTAATTGAAAGTCATCTCGTGGCAAGAGAGATCCTGAGGGATAATCCGCCAAAGTTTGCCGGGTTCGACCTTAATAAGATGTGTGAGTATCATATGGGAGAAAAAGGTCATCATGTGGACAACTGTTTGGTGCTCTGTTCTAAGATCCAAAATTTGCTGGATAAAAAGCTGCTTACCTTTAAGGACTCAACGCCGAATGGTCAATAAAATCCCCTTCCAAAATATTCTGAAGATGTCAACATGATTTATGGGGATGATGAAGAAGATCTTACTTCAACTTTACCGAAAGGTAAAGAGGTCCACTCTTATGACGGGGATGAGGAGGAAAACAAAACTTCCCATTCAAATCATGAGTTCGTAAGGAAAGCCCATGAGAGAGGTGAAGTGGTGGACAACTTGGGACAACCAAGTGGAAAGTACGACTTTATGGTCAAGTATACCCCTCCTCCAAGTTATTTTCAAAACCCTAAAGACATCGTCCCTAGTGGATGGGGAGATGAATTCGGGGACGACTTTGTAGCTATGACTAAGCCTGTTGTGATTGATCTAACCAAGGAGAAAATCCCATGTGGGAGTGATACAACTGACAAAGGCGTCATTGAAGTCGGCTCATTGATTGACAATTTTGGAGCCATGAAGATCTCAAGCGCGGGTTTAAGACCCGTTGTGATTGAATTGCCACCAAAAGTTGGTGAATGTTCTAATACTAAGGTGTTTTATACTTATGACACTAAGGCGGTCCCTTGGAACTATAATACAAATGAAATCGATGCTATCACCCGATCGAGTCAAATCTACCCACCATGTGAAGGTGTGGAAAAGAAGGCTGTAACTAATGAGGAAGCTGAACAACTCCTCAAAACACTTAAGAGAAGTGAGGCAGAAGGGATTGATCAATTGCGCAAGATGCCTCTGCATATTTCATTATTGGAGCTTTTCAAGACCTTTGAAAATCATAGAAATGCTCTCCTCAAAATTTTAAATGAAGTCCATGTGCCCGAAACCATTGGAGAGGTATAATTGGAGGAGTTTGTGGGTGCTATACTTCTTAGGGATCAAATTACTTTCTCTGAGAAAGACCTTCCTCCTGAAGGCCAAGCACACACTAAAGTGCTATATGTGTCCGCTCAACATTTTGGGACTAGGATTTCGAGGGTCCTGATCGATAATGGTTCTACCTTGAACATTTGCCCTTTATCCACCCTCCGTCAATTGGGGATAAGAATGAAAAGTGTCTCTCCTCCAAAGTTCCCGTTCGAGCCTTCGATGGGGTGAGGAAAGAAACGATAGGGGAAATTGACTTACCACTGACAATTGGCCCTATTACCATGACTCAAAAATTTCAAGTACTGGATATCCCAAGCAACTTTAGCCTGCTATTAGGACGGCCTCGGATCCATGCTATAGGGATCATTCCTTCTAGTCTTCATCAGATGATGAAACTTCCCATTGATCGAAAGATTGTGACTATCCGACGTGAAAGAGATGTGGAGACTTTCCATAACACGGCCATACCTTTCATTAAGCCTAAGGTCAAGGGAGAGTCAAGTTATCACTCGTTTGAGATGGTGTCTATCACTCATGTGCCTGTTGGGTCGATCATCAGGAAGCCTCAGTTCTCAAAGGCCTCCTTGATGTCAAGTAAAGAATTGCTCAAGAATGGTTTTGCTATTGGGAAAGGTTTGGGTAAGCTCGCACAAGGCATGCCAAATCCCATTAAGGTGGTCAAAATCAACAAGCATGAAGGCTTGGGTTATCAAGGCTACCATAAGGGTCAAGGTAATCATAAAGGCCCAAATATCAAAGGTAAGAGCTACCAACGTCTCTTGCCTCCACCTTTGAAGGATTTCTTTCTTGGTCCACCGAGGTTCTTGGAAGAAGAAGAGACCAATGTCTACCACTTTGCTAATTTGTTTGAAGATGGTTTGGTTGGCACAATTAGTGAAGATGAAGAGCCTATAATTTCCACTGTGTAAGGGATGTTTCTAGTTCTTGCATTTAATTTTTAGTCGTATTCCATTCATTTCTCCCCTGCGAGGGAATTCCATTCATTTGTGCTTGAAATAATCTGGATCATAAACTCTGTGGATCCAAGATGATATACGTTGTAATGCAATTTTTGAATATCAATAAAATTCATATATTGTTAATAGACGTGTGAGGTTTCCCAAATCAGTCCTATGATGATGCTTTTAGGCCTGAGCCTCCACACGATCTATAGTTTCAAAATGTTTTACTGGAACGAGGACGTCCAATGATATGAGGGCTAGTTACCAATAAATTTTTTCGAAAACTCAAATTTGAAAACAAATTTTTCATGACATTTACGTACATTGCATTCATGTACTTGTATATATACTAACCAATTTTTGATTGCATCTCAAGCATGACGTTTCACATCATGATAGTCATTTGCATGGCTCGGATTCGCATTCAAAAGATTTTGACGAACCCGGTTATTCCAAGTCAGAGAATGAGGATAATCCTCGAGTTATTGAAAAGGAATGAATCAGACATGAAGAGTCCAAACCTCTTACCACTGAACAGCCAATCATTGTGAATTTAGGAGATTTGGATAACCTTAAAGAAACCAAGATTAAGGCAGGTCTCTCTCAAGCGGATGCTAATAGATTAATTGGGCTTTTGAAAGAGTACCAAGATATTTTCGCTTGGTCATATGCTGATATGCCGGGTTTAGACCCTGAGATCGTGGAACATGCATTACCACTTGATCCTAATATTTCACCGAAGAAGCAAAAGCTTAGAAGGAGAAAACCTGAGTTATCGAAAAAGATTGAAGAAGAAATCATGAAGCTCTTAAATGTTGGTTTCATTGAAGTCACCCATTATGCTGATTGGATTGTTAATATCGTCCCAATTATGAAGAAGGATGGACAAGTCCGAGTATGTATTGATTACCATGACCTAAATAAGGCAAGCCCTAAGGATGATTTTCCTTTGCCACACATTGATGTCTTAGTTGATAGTACCGCTGGATTCGAATTGTTGTCCTTCATGGATGAATTTGCTCGATATTGAGTTCCTGAAGCGATTATCACAAACATTGGATCAAACCTAAACAACAAGGTGGTGGATGATTTACTGCGAGAATTCCACATTCGCCATTTGAATTCTTCTCCTTACCGTCCACAAATAAATGGAGCTGTGGAAGCAACAAATAAAAACATCAAGAAGATTTTAGCCAAAACCACGGAAAATTATCATGATTGGCATGATCAGTTACCATATGCTTTGCTTGCTTACCGAACTTCAATTCGCACTTCAATTGGGGCAACACTGTTCTCATTGGTTTACCGGATGGAGGCTGTGTTACCCGTGGAAGTGGAAATCCCTTCACTAAGGGTACTTTCTCAAATCAAGCTCTCTGAAGTTGAATGGGTTCAACAAAGATTTGAACAACTTAATATGATTGATGAAAAGAGGGTAAAAGCCTTATGCCATGGACAAAGCTATCAGAAAAGAGTAGCTAGGTCATTCAACCGCAAGGTTAGGCCAAGACATTTCAAGATTAACGATCTTGTATTGAGAAAGGTCTTACCTATCATTCCAAATCCTTGTGGGAAGTTTACTCCAAATTATGCAGGTCCATACATTGTAAGAAAAGTGCTACCTGGTGGGGCATTAATCTTTATAGAAATGGATAGTCAAGAATTGCCAAAACTTGTAAATGCCGATGCTGTCAAGAAGTATCATCCATGAATAAAGTGAAAGGCCTTTGTGCCATTTTTGGATTGAATCCGAGTCACTTTAGGATGTTTGCATCATGCATTTCATGCATACATATTGCATATACATGTTTGTTCATTTTGCAGGATCTCTAACAAAGATTCTATCTATCCATAAGAGATTCATCTCAGAAATGCAAAACTTTCAAAAAGTGCCAATCTTCTTTAGAACTTAGATGTGACCCTATCCTTTACAATGCCAAAAGAGTCAGTTAGAATTGTAGAAGTATAGCTAGGGCTCTAGAAGTGAACCCCTGTGCTAAGCATAGCTTGTTCTGTCCACAAATTTTATTCAACCTTATTTCCAAAAGTCTCCCCGGTAGGGGCAAGGAAACATGTCTTTCAAACGAAATTTCATTACATTTTTATTTCCAAGGGAGTTGAATTTAACCAAAGTGTGCTTTGGAAAACTTGAAAAGGATTCTTAAATATGCCAAGTGGTAATGCCTAAAATGATTAGAGGCAACCCCTTTACCAAACACGTCCTCATACACTCCTTGAGAGAATTGAGTGAAAATAGTCATGTCTTAGGATGTAGGGTTCATTCATAGTGAATACATGGTTTGAGATGATAAAGGCATTTCATTTCTCAATCCCAAACACTATTGATATCCCTTGCAAGCCACTTTGAGCCAAATAAGGAGCATTTCCGAAATAACCCTGTCAAGAACAACCCCGCATTGGGGAAAAATAGGGGGTCTTGGTTGAAAATTATGGAGCAAAAGATTGAGAAAGATTTTATTGCTTTCACTTGCATCAATCTTCTTATGCTAGCTTCAGGTGATTTCTTATCGAAACTCGAAGTATCCCAAAGTGACGAAGAGCATTCCGTTCGCTATCACAAACACAATTACCCTTTGCTTAGCCAATTTGAGCCTTATACAATTCTTTCATAACCCCAAGTGATGATTCTCCCCACACTAGGGCAAGGCACATGATTTACCAACAAAATTGAGAATATTGGTCATGTTTGTCAATGCTACTCGAGAGTCCTAGATACTCAAAAAATAAAAACTAGGGGGCATGAAAAAGTAGTGTGCCTGGTAAAAGCAAGGCCAATGCCCATGAAAAAAAATGCAAAGAAAAAAAAATATATGCAAAGAAGAGCGAAAGCAACGGTCATATAAAAGATCATTCGTTGAAAAACAAAAGAAATGCCTTACAAGAGAAAACATGTATTGCAAGCAATATCATAAGAACATAGAGTGAAGCTCTCATGTCTCAAGACAAATTATCCAAAGGACTCTCGAGATTGGTTAAATTTCAGGAGTCAAATTTTTCGAAAAGCCGTGTGATGGTATGATGCCAAGATAATCACTTACTTTTAGCCCTTCGATATTTGAAAATTTTTCGAGCATTTTTAAGCCTCACCCGAATCAACATTACAACCCTTATCTGAAGTCTCTTCCGATTAGGATGGTTCGAGTTGAAATGAGAGTATCACATAGGAGCTACCGCTAGAAGGAGTGGGAGCAATCCTATCTTATCTTATCTTCGAGGTTCTTGACTTGTAAACCTGATGAAGATATTAATTGAATATTCATTTCTTGGCCTCAAAGTACATACCCTTTGTGTAAGCCCATGACCAAGCCATCATTACGGTCCCTTCAAAAGACCTTTTGATCAATAGATTGTATTCACTGTGAATGTTTCCGAACGCCTTAGACATAGGTTGAGTGAGATATAAATAGTTTTCCCATATCAATGGTTGGGAATAAAAGCCCTTTTTGAGAGTTAGTATGAAAGACCTCTCTTGATTAGGATATTTCTATTTGGCATATTTGACTTAACCCTTAGATGGTTAATCAAATCTCATTTTGTTAAAATCCTCTCTGAAGGGATTTGACAATCAACATCATTTCGCAAGATTGGCTCTCAAGCAATCTCGAAACTCTTTTTCAAAATATTTGTTCCTTAGTGAATCGGTTTTTGGTCATCCTAAACCATATCATTGTTTTTGGTTTTTGGTCATCCAAAATCATAACTCTTGCTTTTGATTTTTGGTTACCCTAAACCATACCCCTTGCCTTTAGGTTCTAGGTCATCCTTAAATCTTGTCTCTTAGGTTCCTGGTCAACCTTAAACCTTTTTTCTTAGGTTCCAAGTTATCCTTAAACCTTGTCTTCAGGTTCTAGGTTATCTTAAAACCTTGTCTCTTAGGTTCTAGGTTATCCTTAAACCTTGTCTCTTAGGTTTTAGGTCATCCTTAAACCTTGTCTCTTAAGTTCTAGGTTATGCTTAAACCTTGTTTTCAGGTTCTAGGTTATCCTTAAACCTTGTCTTCAGGTTCTAGGTTACCCTTAAACCTTGTCTTTAGGTTCTAGGTTATCCTTAAAACCTTGTTTCTTAGGTTCTAGGTTATTCTTAAACCTTGTCTTTAGGTTCTAGGTTATCCTTAAACCTTGCCTCTTAGGTTCTAGGTTATCCTTAAACCTTGTCTCTTTCGGTTCTAGGTGATCCTTAAACCTTGTTTTTAGGTTAGTGGTTATCCTTAAACTATTCCTTTTTTCATTTAGTGATTTCATTGCCTTCATTCATTTCCACGAGAGAGAGAGAGAGAGACAGAGATAGAGTGAATAAACCCCAACAAGAGTTCAGGTACCCTCATGAGCAAAGGTAAGTATCAGGTACGTCCCTAACCAAATATCATTGCTCGTCTTTTTCTCTATTTCCAAAGTGGAGTTGACTAAAAATTACAGGTATTAATTTTATCTTTGAGTGGAACCTCTTCGAACTCCCACTCAAAGAGGGGCAGCTGTTGGCACCTGATTTTTAGTCGATACATCATTAAAAGAGATGAGTCCAAATTCGGGGTCAATTTTGGGAGATCTACTCGGATGCATTTTAATTTGGTTGATTTGACGTGTTCAAAGATTAGAAAGCTCAGCTAAGGTGGGTCAATCTACGTAATTCAATTTGGCTCATTTTAGACTAGAGTGCAATTAAAGTAATTGAGCTTAAATTTGGTCGGTTGAGATTCAATTGAAGATATGAGACTAGCTTGTGGCCTCTCTTCAATAAGAATTCAATGGATTTAAAACAAAGAAAGGAAAGCAGAGAGTAGGGAAGAGAAAATTGAACAAAGAGTAGGGAAGAGAAAATTGAACACAAGGTTTATAGTGGTTCGGCTTATTCCAAGCCTACGTCCACTCTTCCGCACTGATAGCCCACTGGCTGAATTTCACTATGAATAAAAGAGATGTTACAGCAAAGCTCTCCCTTGATTCCACAGTGTAGAAACTCTACCACACTTCCTTAAGGTCTCTCAAAGAAATAGACTCTCTTTTGCGTACAAGATTTTGCTCAACAAATGAATTGACTAAGAACAAAGAGCTTCAGACTTTGGAATTCTTCTATCATGCACACACTCAAACAACTGGAACGTCTTCCTTATATACTCCTTTATGCCATCATACCCGTTGGCACTTACCAAAGGAATTCCTCCAATCTACCCGTTGGACAGAATCAATTTGGAAGATCATTTGAGCTATTAAAGGAACATGACAATAGCCCATCAATCCTGCTCGCCCATACAATCAGGATCTCGGTTTGCATAAGTAGAACCTTCCGAGTATACTTCGCCAATCATCGAATCCTTAATCTCTGAATCAATCATGATCAAATAAAGGATTCCGTTATGTCATATCCATCCAAGAGATCTTCTCTAGTCGATAAGGTCAAATCCTTAATGAAACACCCAGTTCTGGATAACCCTTCTTCGACGGTCTAGAAACTGTCAATGCGGATAGACTTTGAGTCTTGAGTCCGGGCAGGAGATCTTCGACTTTGAATAGTAGAGTCTGCAAATCTTCGACTAGACCGATGGAAACGTTTTGTCGGCTTCAAAATACTCCGAGAAGATTTCTCCAACAATCTCCCCCTTTTTGATGGTGATAAAACTTTCCTACGATTTGAATAACTTTGACTCCGCAAACATTACTGAAGCAAATATGGATATCTTATAAAGATAAATGGCTTAATGATAACACTAGAATCTACAACCACAGAAAATAGGTTAGTCTTTCATGTGAGTAAAGCCATTCATAAGATATCAATAGTACTTAATATAAGTAGTCAATATAAGCAGTCAAATCCAAATCCCAAATTCAGTCCACATCCAGACACAAAAGTCAAGTCAACTCAAACATCAAAACAAACCAAAGTTCAACAAGTTTAAGTTCAAAGTTTCAAATCCCGCATCTCTCCCCCTTTTTGTCATCATAAAAAAAAGTTGAGATGGGAAGAGAATGGATTCAAGAATGCTTGGGAACACGAACAAGCTGGAAATCTCCCATTGACTGGACAATGCCTTCCAGCTTTTTCAAGTCCTCCTTCAGTTGTGCCACATCTTTACCCTTAGCATTTGCCTGAATCTGAAGAGAAAGGGTTTGGATCTTATCATTCAAAGAAACTGAAGAAGCTTGACCTGCAGTCTGCAAATTCTGAACTTCGCATCCCAGAGCATATATTTGACCCCGCATTTCCAAGAGAACATCAAGAATTCTGCGAAAGTTTGTTGAATTATTAGTCTGCATACTGGCTTCTGCACGATCAGATGGAGTAAAGGCGGACGATGGTAAATCAGCATAGTCACGCAGTTGGGCGATGAAACATCATGTCCCTCCTCGGAAATTGAGAGGCATAGATGTCCTCTCGGATCTCGCCGGAGAGCGACTCTCTTCACTAGTAGCAGGATATGAGGACATCCCTCTTTTCTCATGATCTCCCCTTGTTTCCATGCCTTCAGGTGGAGAAGAGTGTTCCTCATGCTATGTTTCCGCTTGATCTCCTCTCTCCTCTTCTTCTTCAATTCTTTCCTCCTCTTCATCTCCTTCTTCTGCTTCTCTCTCCTCTGTTTGTCTTTCCTCTGCTTCTTTCTCCTCTGCTTCCAAATTTTCTCTTTCTCCAGTCCTTTGTTCTGTCTCATCTGTGTCCTTATCTTGTCTCTCCATTGATTCTGGAACAGAACGACTCAAATTCTTCAATGCCATTGCAGAAATGGAGGATGAGAGCTCTTCTTTTCTTGGATGAAGCAACCATGGGTTCCTTCCCTTTTCTTTTTGCTACCGAAGAGATTTGATGAGTTTTGACAGGATTTTTCTCCTTGAATTTCTCCAATGCCTTGTTGAGTTCTTCAGACGCATTTTAGACGTCATTTTCAGTCCCACCACCATTTGATCACACGATCGAACACAGAGAATTCGTGGAGGCTGAACATTCAAATGTTTAAATAACTTTGTCACAAGAGCTGGATAAGGAAGTTGACCCTTGTCCTTTACCACTGCTCTATACATGTGGAACATAATAGTGTGAGGAAGAGAAAACTTTTTCCCAGTATTGATGGCATACATCAGCTTTGCCTCTGAGTTTGAAACATCAGTCTTTGAAGTAGATTTTGGTCTGAGGCAATTAATCACAATCTTGTGAAGCAGAATGTTGAATGCACTCATCCTTGAGTAGGATACCTTTCCCTCTGTCCTTCTATCCTTAACAAGTTCCAACGTAGTACGAGCAATAGACACACTAATGGGTTGATATCTCCCTCTTTCAACCCCAATCACATCAGCCAACATATCTACATCCACCACATAGTCCTGATCTCGGACACTAAAAGAGAATCTATTCGCATCCAAGAAACTAAGATTTGAATAGAAATAAGCAGTGAGTTCAGCATAGGCTTCTGTAGAGTTAGAACAGAATTGTTCAAGTTGAAGAAGACTGAATTTTTCCCTCAATTTAACATTCACAGCATCAAGGAAATCAAAGTCCACACTTCTAGGGTTTATCACCCCACGCTTCAACAACTTAGAGTATAGATGCTTCAACAAGTCTGTCATTTTTCCCCGAATTTTTGCCGCAACACGCATTCTCGATTGAAATTGACTATACAACTTGTCATCATCATTCCCATCTATTTGATTTAGCCTTCCGACACGAGGATCGATTGGAATATTTGCCATTGCTTCTTCGCCGATCCAGCGGGGGCAATTCCCAACTGTTTCATTGTGCGTAAAAAGAAGGTTTCATTTTTGTACCCTTTGTCTTTCAAAAATTCGTCAATGTAGTTCAAAGGAGTTCCACCCCTTTTTAAAGCACGATAAAGCTTGTAGGTAAAAGAGGGGTTATAGACTCTTACAAGTTCTGCATATTCAATTATTTCTTCCTCTTCTTGTCGAGCAACCTCCTGTTGTCTAGATGGAGAAGATGGACGCTGCTGAGAATGTTGTGGGCTCTGCTGTTGACTAGGAAACTCTTCTTCCTCGGTGAGATCAAAGTCCGTAGGCCCCTCATGCATTTGTTGTGGTCCCCTGTTTGCGATCCTTGAAGACTTCCTTTGAGACGACATCTTTCACAATCTTTGAAAGATTCCAAGCTTGACTTTCCCAAGAAAGATGATAACTTTTCGAAGATTAAACAAGAGAAGAAGATAGAAATGGAAGATCGGTTCTCTCTTAGGGTTTTTGAGAGTAAAGCGAAGAAGAAACACAGTGTATAAAACAGTTGAAGAGAGGCGTACTGAACGTCATAAAAGAAAGTAAAAAGATGCCTTTTAAAAAAAAATAACTGCACTTTGTCGAAAAATTAGATAATTATCATTTAAAAAATAACTCCTTTTTCGAAAAGGAAACGTTGCAATAATCATGTCAATTAAAGATAGCAATAATCAAACACGGTTGATGATCGTACCTTTTTGAGATGAGATTCGAGACATAAGAAAGTAAAATAACTTACGAAAGAAAAACCTGATCGTCTGAGTCTAGAAGTCTCTAGACTTTAACTTCTTCAAACTTCAAGATGTTGAGTCTGGAACGGATGATTTCAAATTGATTTTTCTCCAAAGGCTTTGTAAAAATATCCGCCAGTTGATTCTTTGAATCAATAAACTGAATCGAAACTTCTCCATTTTGAACATGATCTCTAATGAAGTGATGTCGAATCTCTATATACTTTGCTCTTGAGTGAAGAATTGGATTCTTGGTGAGATTGATTGCGCTGGTGTTGTCACAGTTAATCTCCGTGCATGAATCTTCAATTCCAAAGTCTCTTAACTGTTGTTTTATCCACATAATTTGTGAACAACAACTTCCAAGAGCTACATACTCTGCTTCTACCATAGAAAGAGCTACTGTATTTTGCTTCCTTGAAAACCAAGACACTGTCTTGCTTCCAAGTAGTTGACAGGTACCCGAGGTGCTCTTTCTATCAACTCTGCAACCGGTTAGATCTGCGTCTGAGTATCCAAGAAGAGTAAAGTCTCCCTTTTTAGGATACCAAAGACCAATGCTCGAAGTTGATGCAATGTATTTGATAATACGCTTTGCAGCACTTAGATGAGATTCTTTTGGATCTGCTTGAAATCTGGTACAAATACAAACGCTAAACAAGATGTCAGGTCTAGAAGCAGTAAGATAAAGAAGTGAACCAATGATACTCCTGTATAGCTTCTCGGTCAACTTTCTTTCCTCCTTCATCTTTGTCTATCTTCAAGGAACTTGACATTGGTATATCAGCCTTTTTGCAATTTTCCAGTCAAACTTTTTGACAAGATCATTAGCATATTTTTCTTGATGAATAAAAAGTCCCTTCCTTCAATTGTTTCACTTGAAGTCCAAGAAAGAAGGTTAGCTCACCCATCATGCTCATTTCAAATTCATCCTGCATAGACTTAGAGAATTTCTTGCACAGACTTTCATTAGGGGATCCAAAAATAATATCATCAACATATATTTGAACAAACATAAAACTTTTGCTTTCTCTTTTGATAAACAGAGTAGTGTCTACTTTACCTTTGACAAAACCATTTTTAATTAAAAACTTATTTAGCCTGTCGTACCAAGCTTAAGGTGCTTGCTTTAGACCATATAAAGCCTTTTTGAGTCTGAATACAGAATCTGGTTTCCTTGGGTCTTCAAATCTAGGTGATTGTTTCACATAGACTTCCTCTTGGATAAATCCATTCAGGAAAGCACTTTTGACGTACATTTGGAATAACCTGAAATTCTCATAACAAGCAAAAGCAAGTAATAATCGAATTGCTTCTAACCTTGCTACTGGTGCGTAAGTCTCGTCATAGTCTATTTCTTCTTTTTGCGTATATCCCTTGGCCACGAGTCTTGCTTTGTTTCTTATGACATTTCCTTTCTCGTTCATCTTGTTCCTGAACACCCATTTAGTTCCAATAATAGATTTACCTTTCGGTTTAGGAGTCAACTCCCAGACATCATTAATGCTGAATTGCCTGAGTTCTTCTTGCATAGCTTCAATCTAGCTTTCATCAGATAAAGCTTCTTCTATGCTTTTGGGTTTTATTTCAGAAATAAGAGCCACAGCACTAGACTCTTCGCGCCTTTTGGATCTTATGTGAATTCCTTCATTAATATCGCCAATAATGAGATCTTTGTGATGACTGGACTTATTCCAGTTATTGGTTGATTTGTCAGGTTGATGATCACTTCCTTCATTTGAATCTTCAACAATCATTTGTTGCTGGTCTTTCGAAGTCTGAGCTACTTCTTGAGATTTTGACTTTGTAGAGTCTGGAGTAGGTTCAGATTCTTCAAGATGAGTTTGAATAGATTCGTTTTGCATAGAATCTTGGAATTTGACATTCATTGATTCCTCCACAGATTGAGATTTCTTGTTGTAGACTCTGTAGGCTTTGCTTGAGGTTGAATATCCAAGGAAGATGCCTTCGTCTGATTTTTCTCCAATGCTATGAGTTCTGGTTGGTCCAAAGAGATCCATATGTAGAAGCTGCAGTACACGATTAGTGGAAAACTTGATTTATTGGTTTAAAGGAATTTCTTACCTGCTTTCTCAATATGCATGGTGTACATAGATCACACTTTTGGTATGATAGATTGGGTAAACCACGAACAAGCTTCTTTGCTGAAATTTTGGCTATCTGCTTCATATTGATGTGCCCAAGCTTTTTGTGCCATAAGTTCGCTTCGTCTTGAATTGAGATTAGATATTGCGATTCATCTGGTTTCACATCCAAGAGATAGATATTTCCATGTCTTCGACCCATGAATGACTGAGTAGAATCTTTACTGGTTCTTGAACATATTCCCTCTTGAAAGTTGATTTTGAAACCGGTATCACACAAACCGGATGCGATACCGAGCAGATTGTGGTTTAGTCATTCCACTAAGGAAACATTGCTTATTGTGAGGTTTCCAATCTTTACAGTTTCAAATCCGACAATTCTTCATTTGCTGTTTTCTCCAAATGAGACTTTTCCCCCATTTACTTGAACGAGCTTTACAAAGCAATTTGAATCTCCTGTCATATGTCTTGAGCATCCACTATACAAATACCATTTTACCTTTTTCTTGATAGTGACCTACATTTAAAAAAGAAACTCAAACTTTCTTTGGTACCCATATTTTCTTGGGTCCATTGGTATTAGTATGACATGCGGTTTTTGCCCATACTTTCTTAACAGGTTTCCAGACCATAGGACATTCTTTTTCAAAATGGTCTGCACTATTGCACTTTGAACATCCGAGAGCACTTTGCGACCTATTGGTTTTACAAAAACTCTTTGGAAATGATTTTTGTAGGCATCTCTTGTAGGTCTTTGCTTAATTCTTTCCTTTACTTTAGGAAAATCAATTAGAGGAATGGTTTCCGCAGAATCATTCCCCAAACCGATTTATTGAAATAAGGTCTTTGAAACGTAAAGAATTTTTTTCCAGTTTCTCGAGATCCTATAGAAAATCTTTTAGAAATATTTGAGATATCATTTTTCAAGAATGCATTTTCTTTTGAAAGATTGCCTTCATTTTCTTTCAAGGTAGAAACATTTTTGTCTAAAACTTTGACCTTTTCTTTCAAAACATTTTCTTGTTGTTTTAGTGCAGAATTTTCCTTTTTTAGTTCGGAAATCCTTTTAAGAGAAGTCTTAAGACTAAAACACAACTCATCAATGTATTTAGAAACTTTAATAGGGATTTTAAAGTTACTCACCTCAAATTCACTGTCTGAATCTGAGTCTGTCTCGGAATTTGAATCTGAATCCGATTGTGCCATCAAACATATATTGGCATAATCATCATCACTTTCTTCACACTCTGTATCACTCCAGGTTTCTACTTTAAGAGCCTTTCGATACTTTTTAGCTTTTCCTTTCTTCTTCCTCAGAAGAGGACAGTTGGGTCTGATGTGTCCCTTTTTCTTACATTCAAAGTAGACTACATCTTTGTTTGATTCATCATCCTCAACGAGACTTAGTCTCATTGCTTTTGAAAACTTTGTTTCTTTGGATTGAATCTTCTTCCTTTTCTGTTCAACTTTCTGAATCTTCTTATCATGAGAGCAAGCTCCTCATCATCCATATCGTCTTCGAGTCTCGTAACATCGAATCATCATTGGATTTTAATGCAATGGATTTCTTACCTTTAGGATCTTCGTCTTCATTGATTCGTTCCACTTCATAAGACTGAAGAGTCCCAACCAACTCATCAACATATAGTGGCATGATTCTTTGTGTCTCTCTTATTGAGGTCTTTATGTGATTCCAATCCTTAGAGAGTCCACGCAGAAGCTTGTTTACTTTCATGGGATCATAAATTGGTTGCCTTTGATTTTCAAGGCCATTCACGATCTCTGTAAAACGACTAAACATGTCAGTTATAGATTCTCCTGATTTCATTTTAAAGGCTTCGTATTGACCGAGGAGAATGTTGATTCTGGTTTCTTTCACTCAATCGGTTCCTTTATAGGTAATGTGTAATCTATCCCAAACTTCTTTAGCTGTAAAACAAGAAGATATTCTGTTATATTCAGTAGGTGACAATGCACAATATAAAGAATAAATTGCTTTTGCATCAAGAGCTTGTCTCTTGATTATCTCTTCCTAAGTCCTTTCACTAGACTCAACAGTATCTTTTCCTCTCTCTGAGACAGGTGCAGCTTTAGGAATGATTCCTTTGTCTACAACGTCCCATTCCAGAGGATCCTTTGATCTTAGGAACGCCTTCATCTTGTTTTTCCATATGTTGTAATTCTTTCCATCAAAGTAAGGCGGTTTGGAATTGCTTTGCCCTTCTACCAGCCCCGGGAGCTAACATACTAGCCATGGATCTTTAACTCAAGTAAAACACTTCAAACAAAGTGAGTACACAAGCTCGATACCAATTGAGATAGCTAGTATAAACACCTAGAGGGGGGTGAATAGGTGTAAAAATAATTTCTCGAGATAAAAGAGCAATACTAAGCAGACAATAGAAAGGAAGTTCTTCTTTGGTTAACAAAATGAATTATGATCAAAGTAAAGCAGAGAGTAGGGAAGAGAAAATTGAACACAAGGTTTATAGGGGTTCGGCTTATTCCAAGCCTACGTCCACTCTTCCGTACTGACAGCCCATTGGCTGGATTTCACTATGAATAAAAGAGATGTTACAGCAAAGCTCTCCCTTGATTCCACAGTGTAGAAACTCTAACACACTTCCTCAAGGTCTCTCAAAGAAATAGACTCTCTTTTGCGTACAAGATTTCGCTCAACAAATGAATTAGCTAAGAACAAAGAGCTTCAGACTTTGGAATTCTTCTATTGTGCACACACTTGAACAATTGGAACGTCTTCCTTATATACTCCTTTATGCCATCATACCCGTTGGCACTTACCAAAGGAATTCCTCCAATCTACCCGTTGGACGGAATCAATTAGGAAGATCATTCGAGCTATTAAAGGAACATGACGATAGCCCATCAATCCTGCTCGCCCATACAATCAGGATCTCGGTTTCCATAAGTAGAACCTTCCAAGTATACTTTGCCAATCATCGGAACCTTAATCTCTGAATCAATCATGATCAAATAAAGGATTTCGTTATGTCATATCCAGCCAAGAGATCTTCTCCAGTCGATAAGGTCAAATCCTTAATGAAACACCCAGTTCTGGATAGCCCTTCTTCGACGGTCTAGAAACTGTCAATGCGGATAGACTTTGAGTCTTGAGTCCGGCAGTTCGGAGGTCTTCAGACTTTGAATAGTAGAGTCTGCAAATCTTCAGACTAGACCGATGGAAACGTTTTGTCAGCTTCAAAATACTCCAGGAAGATTTCTCCAACAGTTTAAAATCGGGCAAAACTAGAAAATATAAAACAAAATTCAGACAAAAAGTTAACACGGTCAATTTGGCGTTGACTTGCATTGACCGTCGTTGACTAGATTTGACTGGCATTGACCGGCGAATTTTTCCGGCCATCTTTTGGCCAAAAATCACCATTAGCTGACTCACTTCATGGCCAACGCATCCATGCCCTTTAATTTTCAAAATTCAAATTTTGTTACGGATTTTACGAAATTCGTAAATCGACCCCGCATGTTATGAAAAAAAAATAGAGAGAAGACCCCAATTAGTTCACAATTGATCATCACCGTTCATCAAAAATGCATCGTGGCCATTGAAATGGGCATGTGCTTAATTAGAGGTGCTCTTAACAACCTTAAGATCCAACCCTAGCCCTTGGATTAATCCAAGGGCTAAGATTTGATCTTGATTTAGACTATATAACAAAATTTCCTCCAAAACGAAGGGGGGTCATTTTCCAGATCTAGTTTCTCTCTCTTAACATTCGTTTCTCTCTCTCTCTCTTTGGCTTTTGGGGGGGTTGGTTCCTTCTTCACGAACCTTGGTTTCGAAGCGGTTTTTCCAGTAGCTCCCCGCTTCTCCACCGCCCCACCCGCTACTCCATCTCCGTTTCCATTGGCCCGGTCTTCGCGGCCATCGCCGGGCGATCGCCATAGATATAGCATGCAGCCGAAGTAGGGGGGCTCACGCGAGCGAGAGAACGCGCGGATACCCGCCCGCAGCTCCATCTTCGCGGTTCGAAGTGCGGCTCTCCAGTTCTCTCCGCAAGATCAAGCTCCATTACTAACGGCCGAGAGTAAGGGACTTCGTCGTTGCCAAGCGTGCCTGTCAAAGCTCGCTTTCCTCTGTTTCTCGAATTGTCGAACATCTCAACGGATCGGGGTTTCTCGGCTTTGTTGTTTTCGAGGCACTCGCAGCTCCTTCAATTCTACTTCGCCAGCTTTGATCGGCAGTTTGGTTCGTTGGATACTCGATTGTGACTGATAATCGATCGCTCCTTGCTGAGCGACGAAACTCAATTTAGCCTCCTCTGTTCATCCACAAAAGTTGTAGATTCGACCATCCACGGTGTCCTTCTGATAATCCTCGATGGTTGTGAAGAGTTCAATTCATCAAAAATCCCATATAAGGTAATCCTCAAGTCTTGTGCTCAATAAAGCAAAATCTCATTAGAAAATCATGGCTAGAGCTTGCACTTAGGTTTGATTTAATGATAATCATGCCTATAATAGGATGTTTAGGATAATCTAGAATGGATGTGGATGATTGATGATGGCTTGAGTATGGTCGTGTGGCACCCCTCGACACGACTGCCAATCCGTTAGGGTCGCCATAGATCACTTGCTCTGAACCCGAAAGTTTATTACTTTGATACCATAGAAATTTGATAAGTCCACAAATCCTAGGGGTTTATATCATTTCTATCGGTCCTGCGCAGTTCATATAGCGGAACTGTATCCAACAACTCCCTTCCCTATATTCAGAAAACGATGCATACCGACTAAATATTTTTATAGGTAAAAGCCGAACACTTTTATTTACATAAACCAGATGGACATCATTCATCGATACTCCAAAATGCCGTAGTCTTCTATACTCGGCTATATTTCAAAAGATGACTGACATCTTTTCCAACAGTTGTATACTTAAAGTCCATCAATCAGTATCGGTGTCCAAAAGTTCATCCCTTTGCTGTCCTCCTCCTCGCGGTCATATCCAACCATTCGGTCCATTTGCTGGTGGTAGTGACAGCAGAGGCATCTTATCTAGTCCGAAATGTTAGTCCCCAAACGGGGTGAGTACAACCATTCAGTAGTAAAAGATTCATTAAGCTATATCACGCAATACCATCAATATCTAGATTCATGCAATATAGACAAAAAAGGTAAGCAAAGGATAATTATGCATCAAAATCATGAAATTCTTTATTGCATTGGCAAGTACAATTTTGAAACCCTCAAGATGCATCATGTCCAGTTACACAAGTCCCGATCATAGGGCCAAACTGTTATGAAACATCCCATTCCATGCCATAAAATTTAGTCCTATAACCAGACCACATGCACACTTAGTAGAATCATCAGTTTTGATATTGAAAAGGTTTCATCCCCCAGAGGACCAACGCTTGCATCCTTCTGGGATTCCGCACCCAATCTGGCGTTGCAGAAGCCTCTGGGCATGTATTCAAAATACAATTAGGCATCCAAAGAGCATCAACTCATTCGAACCTTTGGGCATCTCGCACCCCACTTGACATCACGAGGAATCACTGGGGACCATAGACATGGTTACCCCTAACCTCCGGATTTACGTACCGACAAGGATACAACCAGGTAGCCCGATGCTCCCAGGGAAAATCTCTGGACATGTATTCATAATACAACCAGGCATCCGAAGGGCATCGACTCATTCGAACCTCTGGGCATCTCGACTCCCGGGGCATCGTTGACCCGAGGGTCCAATGGTAACAATTAACATCTTAATTTCAAAAACACTTTTCGATGCAATGACAAGATGTCCCATGAGTCTTTATCAAATCTCAATATTGCATAATATGCCAATGCAATTATCTTCATGTCAAATAGCAATTCAAGATGTATTCACCTTTGGGACAATTTGAGCAAATTCGGAACAAAACAGCTCGATTATTTCAATGCACAGTTCTGGTAAAATTTTCGGAATAATCCCTAAATGAACTCAAAAAATTATGAAATTTTGACATGTTATCAATAAGACCTAAATAAAAAAATTTCATGAAGAACACCAAGTCAAATTCCTTATATATCAAGAGCAGTAATTGCTGTATTCTTTGCTAACGTTCTGTAATGACTTCCAGATTTAACATTTTCATAGAAAATCGTTTTATCAATCAAAAATTGTTTATTTATTATAAATTTTTGATATGTTATTTATAAAGATATGCCCTACAACTTTCATTAAGGGTTCGAAGTCTAATTCCAGCTAAATAATTACAGAAAATTCATAGAATCACCGAAGGTCATGCTGTTTTCTGCGAAAACAGTTTACTAATCCAAAGAGAACTACTTCTACTCATTGAATGCCAGCATCCAATGTCCATAACCAAACACTTACAAGTCTATTGCACTACATTATAACTACTTCACTTCAAGAATCCACTTTAGTTAGACCTTTCAATTCTTATTTCAGCCAATAACTGAAACTACACAAAACAAACTCTGTTTTTACTCAATCTCTTAATCCAACTTCATCTCAATCATCCAAAAATCCACATGAAGCTCCCAATTCTGCATTTTCTCACATCTACCAGCATTTCACCAGATAATTGCAGCATGCAAAGACATAGATCAATGAACTTCCACTTGCCTCACTCCTAAGCTTGAACAGCAAACAAAATAGGAAGCTCGGGACCTTGTGCATGACTCAACGGCGACGAAGATGGGTGGCATCTACGGTGGCAGCACGCATGCATGGCTGAGGACGATCCTTCTCTCCTCTTCTCCTCTCGTCGTTCACCCTCTCGCAAGAACTCTTTCTCTCACTTGTTGCTGCTCGTGGGAGAGAGAAAACGAGGAGAAGAAAAAGATGGGTTTCGGTTTTTTTGGAGAGAGTGAGTGGGGTTATGAGAGTTAAGGGGGGAAATGGGGCTATGATCTCCTCCCTAGGCTAGGCTAATCATTAGCAAATCTAATGATGATGTCTCCTTTGCTTGTTTTCGGTTTAGTGGAAATAGGAAAACCGTGGGTGATGCGAAGAGAGGAAGGGGTGTCGTGGTTTCCATGCATAACCATTTTGCCATATGTCGTTCGCCATCCATTAACAGTTAATCCATATCGTTAGTCTGTTCATTTGTATCTATTTTTTTTTCATTTAATTCCCTTTTGATTTCACTTGATTTCAATCCTCTTGTAATTTTACAAAGTTATGACATATTAACTATTTAGTGTTAGTCTATAAAGAATTTATCACAAGAAGCGTTAAAATTAGAAATTTACTTTAGCATTACAATCACTAGTCAAATTATTATAATCTATAGACTTAATTAAAAATAAAATCACTCAGGCCTAAATATCCGTCTCTGGCCCAACAGGCTCAAACTACAACGATCACAGTCCATCAAACTAAATTTACTAATCTAACAATTCTAAATCTTGGCCCGCTCTAAGTTAAGCCCAAGCCCAGCTCTTCCATTTGGCTTATTAAAGCCAATTCTAAAATTCATGTGGCCCGCTTACTTCTCGAGCCCACACATTCCTCACGGTCCATCGGGTTCACTTTCTGGCCCAATCTAAATTAATCTAAATTCCTAATGATTCTGATTACACTAATGAAGGCTGGTGAAGTTTGGGATGTCATAGGTCGATTGCTTGATTAAACTTAATCTGCGATTTTCGGATGATTGGATGACTAATCTGAGAAATGACTTGATATCAGTTTGTAAATGTGGTGTTCTGTGTTCGAAGACCTCATGAAGGTCGAAGATGGTTCGAATATCTTTCCAATGAGCTATAGAATGCCCTGATCGAACCTCATTTGAAATGGTTTTTACATGTCCAAAGTCTAGTCCAGAATCTATCAACTGTTTGTTGTTATATTAACTTGCAGTTTGCACTATTTGTCCATTTTTTCTTTTATGATTTTTGTGCTCCGATTTTGAGGTTCATTCCTTCATGAAATCTGCTCAAGATTTCTTTGGTTATAACATTTTTTTTTTCAAATTTTTTGGAATAGATTTGTCTGGGAAAATCCTCAAAAAAACGTCCTCTGATCTATCCTGTTTGAGGCCTGATGTGTGTTTACTCAAAATTGAGCTAGTAAACATGCTTTGGTTGGAGTTGAATCTTTCATGAGAGTCATTGGAAATGTCATAAGCTTTTTAACAAGGTATAGATTGAATCAAATGATCATCGTTAGCTAGGTCAATTGCTTGCATAAAGTCACGTTTGGGTTGCTGCAATCTATAATGTTGGGTTTTTGCTCTGTTTTTCTATTTTCATATAGATTTTTGCGAATCAAACTAGACTTAGGCGTCTTCACAGAAAATAACCATGACTTTGCATTATACGTGTAGAATTTTTCATAGGATTTTAGCATATGGTTAAATCTTTGAAAATGACTCATGTTCTGTGCTACTCTTGCTGTGATTGAGGCTAATCACGAACCCATGAAAACATTTTCTTTTGAGCCCTTTAAGAGATAAATTAGCACACTGTGTCTTCTAGATATGTCTAGAGCATATCATAAGCCTCAGGATGATGTATAACATGCCTCATTTGAGGATCATTTAGTATGTAAAAACCATGCATCACGTTGATATGTCGCAACTAAAATTGTCATGCATTTTGCCCCTAATGACAAGTCACATATCATTGTTAATGAATTTGTGTGACCTTTTGCACATGGATTTAGGGTTAAATGTCTTAATCAAACTTGTTCTTCACATTTAGCTCTACGTCATGTTCAAATTTCATAATTTTCATGCATTGATTAGGTGGTTTAACAAGACAATTACCATGCATCTTTTTCTGATCTGCTCATGATTGATTTGCATGCTTTAGCGATTGCTGCTTTTTGGCCATGAATTTCACCTTACTTGAACCTAACGCGTCTTAGAAAGTCTTAGTGCATGTCTTAATTTTTCAGATGATGCTAATTCTGCATCATTTGCATGTCATTTGACCTAGAAATCTATTTCTAGTTGAAATTCGGAATGCCTGCTTTGCTTTTGTTGAGTCAACCTTTTGTTACTTTTGTATGAATTTTCGATAAAGATTCTAAGGTCAAATCCTCAATGAAGTTTGTTCATCTTTTTCATGTCTATATTGTGGTAAAATTTCAGATTTTTTTTTATAGAATTTTTAGACATTGTTCACTAGGACAAATTGTTGTTGAATTGCCATGATGTCTTACTGTCCTGTTATGTTTCTGAAGTGTTGTCATGTGCTCTTGAACTTTATATAAATTCGTGTGTAACCCATTTTAGGAAAATTCATTCATGAAAGTTGTTCCCCATAGTGTGCTTCATGTTCCGTGCTTTTCTTAGAGCCAATTATCCATGGGCTTTACCCCAATTGCTTTGATCTTATGTGTGATGTTTGATGATTTCTATTGTGATTCTTTGTTATGATTTCATTCTAGAATTTCTTTTAGAATATCTTGCATGCTAAATTGAGATTACTTGTCCTCATGAAAGTTTGTCTTCATGAAAGTTGTTTTGATGTGTATGTTTGTTTCTTTCCATTGTATGCACATAATTATAAGTTTCTTAGGTTAGGATTACATTAGAACCTCGAAGATGAAGAAAGCGTGAAGATGGGGGAGGTTGACATCCATTTTGATCATTATTATATAATATTCATTTTCCCGACATATGTTTCGAGTTCCATTTGTTGTATAAAACCCGACGAGTTGCGGGTTTTCTCTTTTTCTCTCTTTTTTTAATTGTGTTCTCTCTTTTATATTTTTAGGATTGCATGATAGATTTACTGCTTTCCTTAATTGTTTACTTTCTATCTTGCAATTTCAATTTCATTGTTTGTTTTCCTTTCTTGTTTTTCTAGAAATAGAATAGAATGAAAATGACCAACCATGCATGATCGCCTAGTTTAGGATTAATGATCCCAAAAATGTAAAAAGAAACATATGAATATGTTAGGAAAACACAACATACTGTTTAGGTACCGAAAGAACGTTAATAGCAATATTAGCATAACCTAAGTCCCCGAACCTAGATATTTCACTATGTATGGATCGAGGGAACACTCCCAACCCTTGATTGGGTTTTCTAGCCGACCCCCAAAATAAGGCTAGTGGCGACTCTCGTCTATTTTTAGCTTGTCATAAACAACTAGATCGCATAAATAAACTTGTTGTGGAGGGTACGAGCTTGGGAGAGCTCGTGATCTTGTGAGGGAACTCTCGTGATCAGGTACCCCTAAACCCGACCTTTCCCCCTTTTTCTCTTCTTGTGATGATGAGGGATTCAAGGGTGGCGAGATCATATCGCGACACACTCCATTGAGGGATAACCATTTTCAGGTCCATAAATGGCAGCCCCTCCTGAACATTTTGGCCAACCTAAGAAATTCATAGAGTAGGGTTACCATATTCCGATACAGGGACACCCTAAAGGTCTAGAATATGTATTGGTGAAATTCACAGTTTGGGTTGATGCGGGTTTACCCAAAAAGGTACCCCATCAATACAAGGCATGGTATCACCATTATCATGATGGAAGAAGGGAGGGCCCGGTACCGGAATCTAATATACCTCTGTATGTGATGGAGGTCGCTTTTTGGAAAGGGTACAGTAGACCCTAAGGGTGGATCGGTGGTGGATGCGAAGGATCCCAAGCTTGATGAGGATCCAGACTCTCCGATGTACTCAGCAGTGGGCTCCAGCTAGAGTGTAGAAGAATGAGAGATTGTGGAAGATGATGACCCGGAGTAGATAGAAAACCCCCACCCCTGTCTGCAGACTTTGTTTTCTAAATTGATGTTTGTGGGACCTGACTGTTGTTGTTTGTATTATGATATATACAACTTGGGTTGCTTGTATATATAAGTGTGATGTGTGGTTTACAGGTTCAAAAATTTTATGGCGTACTTTTCTATCCCAATTTTTTATTGTCTGTGGATTTTATATCTGCTTCTGCATGCATATTATAAATGAATGGGTCGGTGAACTTCTTGGGACGTTGCTATTAATCAACCAAGGAAGGATGGGCGCGCACCCGGAGGATCGGGGCGTGACAATGGCGGTCGATAAGTTCTAAAGCGGCAGCACCAACGGGAGCCCGGGCCGGGCCGAAACGGGCCACACAAAGCTCACGATTGGGCTGGTCTTGCTGCTCTGATTCTGTGGGGATGAAAACAATGGCTAAACGGGCACGGTTTGGGTTGGATTCGGCAGCCACGGGTGGAGGTGCGGGTGCGGCATGAGGGTGGAGATGCTGTTGACTTGCTGTGGCTGAAAGGCTCGCTGGAATGGAGCTGTTGCAGGCGATCACGGTTGCTGGACGTGCTGGCAGCTGGCTTGAAGATCGGTGGAGATGAGCAGCATGTTTCGGTGGAGTTTGGGGCATGAAATTGAAGTCGGCACGTGGCAAAGGCAGAGGGGCGTCGTTGAAGAAGCTGCTGGGTTTGTGGGACTGCTTCGGACGTGGCAGAGGAGAAGAAAATCATGGGGGAGTTGGGTCTTCGAAGGCATGAAGAAAAGCAAGAGCAGCCGAGTCGAGGGCAGCTGGATCCAAGAGAAAGAAAAAGGGAAGAAAGGGATAAGGGAGAGGGGAAAGCTGTCGGCAGAAAATTCTTGATCCCACAAGCTCTCATTCAAACCAATTTGGTCCCCAAAAATCCCAATGCTAAAATACTTGATCCCCATATGCTTTCTTGCACCATAATTCCCCCAAATAACAGGTCTGGGGTAGCAAAAATGGCAATTTCCCTCATTTCCAAATTCTATTTCCTTTTTCCCGTAATCCGATTTCTTAACAAGTCTCTCCGATTGGCATCCAATTTTTGTCAAAGAAAAAACCCATGCAACTTCTTTTCCCCAAGTAGTTCAACAAGAGGCCAAAAATTTATTTGATTTGGCCAATCTGAATTTCCGTTCGTTTTCCGAATCGTTCGAATCAATTTTTCGTAAAAATCCTGAATTCGCAGAAAATTCCTTGAAAGGTGAGTCAACGTTCCTAAAATGACTCGTGACATGACTGAACTTTCAATTTCTAAAATCGGGTTCAAATTCGAGGTTAATTTCAATCAGATGCAATTTTAGTGTGACCTAACCTACAGGGTAGCTTTTAGGAATTTTTAGTGCAATTGACCCGCGGTTGATCTTCTTTGAGCCACACATACCTCTTCGACACATTGGTGGCTCTCGGTTGTTGTGAAAATCTAAAGGTTTCAAATATAAACACAGGATGCCAAAACGACAGAAAAATCGGTTTAGTGTCGATTGATGAGAATTTTGCAAATTAGTGGAATCACTCACGTTTAGCCACACATCTCAGTCGAACCGATCTATCTATGACCTCTAATAGATTTTTTTCTTTAACTGTGCCATAATGACCCTTGCAAACTAACATGGTCGAGCAGTCGATCCCTAATCAAATTCTCAAGTCTATTGCGTTTATGTTCCTTAACGGCTTCACTTAATAGGCTATTATCTCATGAGTGGCCATCTCAGAGAAAAGCACTATAGTCGCGTTGATGAGAAGCCCAACTTATCCAATCGAAATCAGAACCTGAAAATCAGGATGTCACACAATTTATTCTCTCATACAATGGCTTATAAGAAAAAGTGAGTGGACATCTACCTTTTATTCTATCCATCCATGCGCAAGTCAAGTCCCCTCCATTGTATATTAGCAAAACATCTTGGCAAGTCTCCATGCCACGGTCTTCTTCTTGGTTGTCTTACGTTGTACATTCTGTAAGTCCCATTGCCAACAGCAAAGAATGGAAAAATTACCCAATTAACACTAGATTTCTTGTACGTGTGATAATTTAGTCATTAATATTTCAACTTTGCCAATTGAGTAATAAACTTTGGTACGAAATTCCATTATAGTGCTTCTGGATAATTTGTGCCATCTTATGTCACAAACCATAACGTCATTGATTTCTTGTGAAAATTGGCTGTATATTGGAATTGTTAAGATGATTAGGATTAAATTGGAAAAATCAAAAATTTTAGTACTGAAATGGCATCCGCACAATAGATTTAGAACTAATCGGACAATATTTTCGTAAAAAAGCATTTTTTATTTAAGTATTTGGTTTTTCTTCCCATGATAATTGGATCTTTGGAATCCACTGAGCAATCAAGTAATCATAATTCGCATGAAGCATGATATTGCTCTCATCCTATTAGGATATTTCTATATGCACCCATTAACAATAATTAGTTTACATAGACTAGTATTCCATCACAATTACCCAACTCAATTGATGTGGTTATATATGTCGACAAATTACTGGTGTATTTTACTTTTCGCTGTAGTAATTGATCATCATGAACGGTAACTTCAATGGTACACTTGTTGTACTGAATAATATTACAATGTTTCATCGTCATGTACAAAAAAATGTCGTAACAAGTTGTAAAATTGGTTTATTGTGTTATATATGCATGTATAGTCCTGATGAAGTGCAAAAATAGCATAAAGTAAAATATTACACAGTACCCTCAGAATTGTTATTACCTACTTACTAGGGACTTAGTTAATGATACTTGGTATATGACTATATATCAACAAATGATTTAATTTCAATTTTGATGATGCGGGATTTGCATATAGAAAGTTTGTGATACTAACTATTCTAACACCTTTAACTTTGGCATGATGCCTTCAGGATTTTTGGCCAAAAGAAGCCGCGTCGAAAGTGAGAGCTTTCAGGCAAACGAAGTGGAAACGGCCATCATCGTGCTCGAGAAGTGTAGGGATCAATATTCACTGCAATCTCCTTGATGGACAAAATAATTTGGAGCCATTTTATGTCCACCTTTGCTTTTCGGGACAAATTATCTTCTAATAAATTCCGTTGGAGTACATGTCGGATTATTTGAAACTCCTGAATAATCTCTACTTATTAATAAATAACAATCTCAATAGGCTTGGTGACTTCTGTTCCCCAAATTTAACCTTGATATTTCTTTTCTTCCAATGATCAAGATATTCCGTGGAAAATTCAATCATTGGTAATCGTCCTTTGGGAAGATCGTCGGCATTGAAAGTACTTAACTAATGTACCATTGTATGTAATGTTGTGTTTGATATGGTGGAGTGGAAGCGAATTAGGGAATGGCACCGCATGACTATTCTGGTATTTTTGTTTGGTAAAAGGTGGAAATAAGATGGACTAGCGATTCTAGTGTTTGGTTAATATGAAATAATGCTGTGGGAATGGCATTGAATGATGATATTTTAATAATTTTTACATTGTATTCATATTAATAGTACTAGCAAATGGGCACACGTTTCGTGTGTTTCACGTCCCGATCCTCCAAGCCCGTGCCCATCCCTGCTCGGTCGATATAATAGCGATATCCTAGGACACATCGCCAACCCATTCATTTGAATATATGCATGCGGAAGCAGATATAAATCTCCAGATAATAAAACAATGGGATAGGAAAGCAGGGCCAACTTTTTCACAACCTAAATAAACCTTTTATAAACAAACTTGTCTAATTACAAAAGTAGGTTGTTACAAAAATTATCAGCTCCATAAAAAGGAATGGTCCTATGATCCACTAGTAGGACACGATTGTTGATTCTCCGATCTCCACCTTCTCTCAGCGACTAGGGCTTTGGGTCCTTCACGACCATCATCTAGGGACCTGAAATATCGTCTCACAATGGGGTAAGACGACGTCTCTGTGAGTTATACTCCTTAAGACCCGATTAGGAAGAAAATATGTTCTAAGGGCTGCCTAAGCACAATCAGGTGTCAGAGGGCTTACCTTGGCCTCAGTTCCTTCCTGCAAGTCAGTTTAATCAATAAATACTGACAACCACATCATCCAATTAATTTAATCAATTCGGATTGACCCAGCGATCAATCGACTCAGTCGATTATATGTTATCGAAACCATTATACGGTCATTTCGATTATTCATTCTCGACTCTCGATCATGCCCTAACAGGCAAAATCTGGATTTAGTGGTAATCCGGCCCTAGTTGGCAATTCTAGACTTAGTGGAATCACTGCCCCACTCGGCAATTCTAGACTTGGTGGTAATCACAGTCTCACCTAGCAATTTTCTAGACTTGCTGGTAATCACAGCCCACTTAGCAATTTTCTAGACTTGGTAATAATCACGACCCCACCTGGCAATTTTCTAGACAAATACCCGCAATATCCAATTTTTGGAATAAATCCCCATAATCACCAATTTCACTCAATTTTCACAAACTAGTGCTCAATTAAATACACAGACATCACCACTGCAATCAGTACGAAATTCCGGTCACCAACCATCCCGGTTGAATTTTCGAAAAATAAATAGTTAATTAAATAATTACGGAAAATATTAAATAAATGCCAATAAATCCAACTTAGGCCCGTAATGCCTAATTGGAAGCCGAGATGAACCCGGAAAATTTTTGAATCACACTAGATAAATACTAGAGCTTGTCTAGGCCTTAATTGCACTAACTATCCACCTAACATGCATTGGTAACTAATTAAATTCAATAATCCAATCTAATCTAACCACCTAATCCATCTTAGCCTAAACTAATCAATCCCTAAGCATCATTAACCTACTAAGCGAGGTTTAGTGAGTAAAACTCACTTGTTCAGCGATCCGATCAGCTTCAACTATTGGGGATGCGACATGGCTCACTTCTCTCCAAAGCGGGACTAACTTTCAAGGTCTGGAAAGTCCTCAAAATGAGCCCAACACTATGTTGGAAACCCACTGAACTTTGCTTATGTTCGGTGCTGAGAACAACGAAACCGAGGCTTGGCTGAAGTGGAAACTGGTAGAGGTGAGGTGGTAGGGCTGTAGGAGCTTGGGCAAGCGGTTCCGGCAGCTGGTGGTGGCTCAGACGACGGAAGCCCCTTGCGACGGTGGAGGGAGCAACTTGAGGGATCGACTAGATGCAGGAATAAAGGAGGACGACGGTCAGGGGCATGTGCACGGGTGGCGATGCGCAAAAGGCGAATGGTGGCGTCGGTATGTGGTCCCGGCAGCGTGTTGGTTGGCTGCTCGGCTTCTCCTTTGAATTTTCTAGTCTTCACATGGCACAATGGAGCAGATGGAAGGGGTGGTCGATGGTGGATTGAGGGAGAGAGAGAGAGAGATGGGGGACAAGGGGTCCACTTGGTCTTTTTTTCCACCTCTTGGTCCCCTTGACCTTTTCCAACTTGTTCACTAAGCTTGGCTGTCTTCCATGGCCTAAAATCAGCCACCAAGGCTCCAATTACAACCCTTGAAATGGTCCAAAAAGCCTAGGTAAGAGGGAGCTTCGAATTTGCTTGATTTCTCCCTCATTCGGACTTAAATGCTTCTTGATTCAATCAAAGTTGGCCTCTCAAAAATCAACCAACTCCTCATTGATCCAATTTGTATTTTTACTCACCAATTGATCCCACTTACTTTCCAATTTTGCGATAAAAACGATCCCCAATATTTCCTGACAAAAATGGCCCTAGGACTACTTTTTTTCCAAAATGTCTCGGTTTGCAGAAAAATCTTCTAAGACTGTGTTGATGTTCATAAAATGATTTGTGATATGACAGAACTTTCAATTTCTGAAATTGGACTCAAATTCGTGGTTAATTTCCATTTGGCGCGATTTTAGCGTGACCTAGGCTACCGGGTAGCTTTCATAAATTTTTAGCGCAAATGACCTGTGGTTGATTTTCTTCTAGCCATAATGAACCCACTCGACACATTAGTGACTCTTGGTTGTCGTAAAAATCTCGATGATTCAAATACGGACACATGGTACCAAAACAATCGGAAAATCATTCTAGTGCCAGTCGGCAATAATTTTCCAATTTAGTGGAGTCACCCACGTTTAGCCACACATCTCTATCGAACTGACCTATATCTGATCTCAAATCGATTTTTAATTATGCCGTAAAGGCCTTAAAGGATGAAAATGGTCGAATAGCCGATTTTTGGTCTAATTCTCAAGTTTATTGCATTAAAATTCCTTAATAGCTTCCCTAGATAGTTTAGTTATCTCGAGAGTGATTGGCTCGAGAACAGCCTTATAGTCGTGTCAATGAAATGCTTGATTAATTCAATGAAAAACATGATTGAAAATTTGGGATGTCACATTATGTATGGCAAGGGAAAAAAAACAGTTGAATCCCTTCAAAAATGGGCCAAAATGATTATTCTTTCTCGCCAAACGTAGATCGGGACCACTCTTGTTCACCATTTTTCCCCATTTTTTCCTCACTTTACTGGTAATGTTCAATTTCTTTACTACATAGAATCTAGTTTAGTACATGTCCAAATAAATTTCTAGTTTAGGCAACAAGGAAAAATATATGAGCGTTAAAAAACCACAGCATGAAATTATAAAATCAACGTTTTATTATTATCAGACAATTCATCTCATAATTTACCGTATAATTTTCATGGCAGATACCTCTAGTGGGGTAAAGAAAAGCTAATTTCACGGTGTATTATAATAATGATCCATGTAAGAAAAGCTGTCCATTGACATATATTTTAGTACTTCAACTTTGATACATTTGCAGGCAAAGACCTAGCTGTAAGTCTTGGTCTCTTGGTCTGCTTCTGCTGTAGCCATGTCTCCGTCAATTACGAGCACCGCTTGGGGGCGTGAATTACAAGGAAGTCTTGGTCTTCTTGGCTATAAACGAAGACCTAGCTGTAAGTCTTGATCTTCTTGAGCTGTAGCCATGTCTCCGTCAATTACGAGCACCGCGTGGGTGTTACTTTCCATCCTCTCAATATTTTCAATGGAAGAAAAAATAATTTGAATAATTATCGCCCGAGTACGGGTCAATAAGATGATGACGATTGTATGGGGAGCTCACGATATTAACATAACCCTTGCATGCACATATCTTCCTCACACTTCTCTCTTCGAAAATCTCCACTGCTCGACGACAATGGGAAGATCAACTACAGCATTTTCGTTTGCGCTGCTTGCTTCTTTAGCTTCAGCACTAGTCATTGTGGTTCAAGCCCAACCAGGTCTCTCTCTCTCTTCCACGCTTTGTAAAATGTCATTGCCTAAAGCGATCCATGAGTTTTGACCCCTTAATGAAACAAAAATGGTCTCTTCTTCATATTCATTCTCACTTGCTTCTGAGTCAAACTGATGGTACACTAGATACTATGTTATGGAGTTGTGTGAATAATCAAGATTCATTGAACTTGTTTTTTTTTTTTTTTTTTGGTAAAGAAGATTCATTGAACTTGTTCCAATGGTCCAAATAGAAAAATCACAGATATATTTCATTGACATTTTCATTTCTTTAAACTTATAAGGTTTTATCAGCATTGATTGTGGGGCACCCAATGAGTACACCGATGAGAACACTAATATAACATATAAAATGGATGATGGGTTCATAGCCTCTGGGAAAAACATGCCGATATCCGGGTTGACAAGTGTACTACAGAGTGCAAACAATGTAAGGTATTTTCCAGATGGAACGAAGAATTGTTACACTTTGAGACCAGACCAAGGCAAGAACAGAAAATACTTGATTAGGGCAGCATTTTTTTACGGGAACTATGATGGGAAGAATCAGGCTCCTTTATTTGACCTATACATCGACGTTAATTATTGGGCCACGGTGCGTGCCTCTGCTATTGCCGAAGAGATCATTTATGTGCCCAAGGCAGATGACATACGAGTGTGTCTTATGAAAACTGGCAACGGAGTGCCCTTTATTTCGGCATTGGAACTAAGAGCTTTGGACGATGACGTCTATCCATTGGAATCTGGGTTCCTGCGATACCGTGTGCGGATCAACCTGGGACAAACCTCGGTGGCAAATTGGTTCAGGTAATCAATTCATTTTTGAAATACAAATGCATAGTAATCATTAGCAAAGAGAGATTCAGTTTTTCCTCATCGAATTTTGCCATTCTGCAAACTATTGAAGGCGCCAGTCAGCAAGGACGAAAAAGGCAATGAAAAAATCAACAAATTACAGCACATGAAACTGCTAAAATAATCAATAAACATAGTTGAAGAAAATGATCCTAGGTGTCAAAGATTATAACAATAATCACTAAATGATGACACAAAAGAAGAAGAAGAAGAAAAGCCATTAGGTTCAAGCAAAAAATAAAATAAAATCATTTGGAATTTTGCACTTATGATCCCAATCAAACTTAGCAGTTCGCATCAAAAACACCTAAGTTACTCCATCATAATAACTTAACTCATCGATGAATTTCTTAAAAAAAATTTAATACATTTACACATACATTAGTATGAAACAGTATTTATTTTTCGCTTTGCTAATAAAATTCATTAAATTAATATGAATTACTAATGTAATAATGTGAGAATTGCATAACATTACTTATTTATTTTAGGGTAATCATTGTACGCGTATTATCTACAAAATTTGAGAGATATAATTTTTTTTCTTCTGTGTAGAATTTGCATAGCATGGGGTTTACTAGGTACTAATTCTGTATTGTTTAGCTTCTCTCAATAAGCGAAAATATGATAAATATATTTTAAGATATCGCACTCCTTTTTTTTCCCTCCAAAATCTTGTAAAAATTCTTTAAATAGACAATTCTGTAAATTAATAATTTTATTTTATCTCCCAAGTATTTCAAATCTAAATTTAGATCTTTTCTATCTTACAAATAGTCTCATACTTTGTATCCATAAATGTGTTCAATTCCTTTAAATCGTGTTGATAATTTCTTTCTATTAATAAAATAATTGTAACATGTTATGATAAGATGATTTTTCAAAAATTTATATATGATATTTTTGCATACACGTGAAGTGTGCACATTTTTGCTAATAAATATATGATAACCGTGTCCTCCCTAAGTGTTGCCTTTAAGGCTGCCACTAGGGATTGATTATGCTTCTTGGAAGGAGTACTTTTGTTGCATTTTCCACCCAATTTGTTATCTATTTTTATATTCTTGTGTCTCTCTCCCTCTCTCTTCGTTATTTTTCTATTCTAATTGTACCTCTTTTGTATCAAAGAAGTTTTCTACCATAATATTGACACAATATTTTGTATTAAGTCACAAAAATTACGTGTACCAGACAAATGAAAGAATATAGGTCAAAATATCATGTCAACTATTTCATCATCTAAGATGCTCAAAATGATTAATGCTATGTTAACATTGGAATCTCATACTACAAATACATTAATGAAATATTTTCTTTATGCTTAAATGTGTGTGTGTCTATATATATAATATAAGTCTGTACAAGAAGACACACAAAGCACTAATTATGTCTAGTATATGCAAGAACTCGATGTCTACTCATGAAGTGCTTGCAGGACATTTGTCAATGGCTATTAATTATGCTTCGAAAATATGAATATTTCTATTTAAAGTACTTTACTTTCTTGAAATATATTAATTTTCAATTTCCAAAACATATTGGCGTGCGTTTCTACTAATTTTAGCGGTCTTAAATGGTGCCCAAGACCCTTGTTAATAATATATCTCTAAAACTTGTTGATAGTACTTGTAGGCTCGCCCTATTTTTATCCCTTTCTTGGCTCCTGATATCTCCTATCACTTTGAATTAATTATATTATTTCTTGCAAGTCCCAATCTTGATTTAAAATTATTTTTTTCCCTTTTTTCTTCTTCTTTGTTCAATTTCCCTAAAAGAAAAACTAATCCACATCCCTTCCAAATAATTTTTTCACCCTGTCCGCTTCTTCTACACCCATTAAATTTTAGCATTTCCTTTATGTTTGTCTTCTTTTAAATTTATTCTCCATTATTATAATCTAAGCATGTACTTATCATATATTAGAGGGAAAAAACATTATTTTTATCTTCAAATCGTTTGCTTTATTTCCCTAGAGTACTCTCATGATTGTGAATTTTTCGACCTTGATTTTTTTGTATAAATTTTCTAGAATTTACTTAAAAAATTTAATATTTTGGTTGATGTATGCATTATACCAAATTAACTCAAAGCTTATCATCTCACTTGTGCTTAAGTTAATTTTTTAATAATATTTTCCTAGTACACGAAAAAAAAGATATTTAAATAATTCACAAAATAATTAGTTTTTTTTTTTGGTCAGAAACACAATGATTAGTTAACTATCTACCAAATAAACTGCTTTTGCAAAAGAAGTAAACAAATTTTGCTTCAAATGTGAAAGAAAAGGAAAAAGCCAAAAAAGAAAAAAAAGAAGAAGGAAGCATTAGTCTTAAATCAAGAGTGGACCTCATATTTAACCATAATAATTGTTGTTTGTCAAGAGCATGGTAATTTTGTCTCTAGTGAAATTGAAACAAACGAAAAAAGAAGAAAAAAAGGTAAGAAATATTTTTAAATCAAGAGTGAGATTCACAAGGGATAGTATAGTCATTTCAATGTAATTTAGGGTGTTAGGAGCAAACAAGGGGTGGAAATAGCACCAACCTATTCGTTTTACATAAAATATATGATTAATATTTATTGTTATTTCGAAGTTCAATAGATTCCAGCCATGGATGAGGTCAGTCCCAATCCAATTGAAACCATTTTTTACTTGAAGAAAAAAATGTTCCATCTGGACATCATATTACAATTTTCAAGTTATCACTCTACGGGTTACATGTCCGTGGCAATTAATTTCTCTCTAACAAAAATATTCATCTACACATCACCATTGCAATTTTAAAGTTATGCAATTATTTTTTGGTCAAAAAGTTTTGCATTTAACCGCAAGCGAGATGTTTGATTTTTGGAAACCCAACAAACGCATCGGTTTTTCGCCAGTATATGCGTTGAATATAGTAGCTTTAAAATTTCTATTGCATATCCATATGAATTTGCATTCGTTAGTCATTCATTCAATTGCTTAACGGTTTACTCTTAAACTATTTGTCAAAATGCCTCACACAGGTACCCTTACGATGTTTATGATCGGCTGTGGAAACCTTCACACTTCCCTAAGTGGTCGATACTGAACACCACAGTTGCGATTGATTTATCTAATTATAGTAATGCTTATAAGGTTCCTGGGGGCGTTCTTCAGACCGCTCAAGGGACAATGAGTTTGAGTTCCCCTTTGTATTTACAGTGGACAGTAGATTTACCGCCGACCAATGATGCCATATCAGTGCCATGGGCACCACCAAAGATATGGATTGTGTACTTACATTTCATGGAGATTGAGAGACTGAGTGTCCTGCAAAGGGAGTTCACAATTTCCTTGAATGATAATCAATTCACGGAGACGGTGAGCCTTGAATACTTAAAGCCAGTGGTTGTAGTTTCTCGTCCAGTTAATGGGCCACTCATTACCCTCTTGATTAATTCGACGAATAAGTCTGGAATTTCACCGATCCTCAATGCCATGGAGCTCTATAACGTTGTTGATCTTCCAAATGTACCCACAGCACAAGATGATGGTATGCTTTTATTCTTCTACATGTTTTTATTGTTTAAGTACACGGATATTCCATTGTCAATAACTAAGATTCGGGTGAGCCAACGCTAAATATACTAGTCTCCACCGTGGGTCTTAAGTTATTCGTGAACTCTCTGATCGATAGTTGCTTTGTTGGGATCAACAGATGTGACTAAGTATTACTCTGCCATCTGTTTAATTTCTTGCTTTGGCTACGTTTTGCTTGGTAATTATTGTTGAAGAGTCTCCTCAAATTGAAGCCTGGAGTGTTACAAGTCTTTTGGAAAACTGAGTCTGCATGATGCATATGGATCACAACCGCCTTTTGCATCTCTATTCTTCTCTTTAAATAATTGATCTTTTTTGTGATTAAATTGTAGTGAAAGCTATCAATGACATCAAAGTAAGGTATCATATTAAGAGAGGAAGCTGGCAAGGTGATCCGTGCGTACCAAGCAATTACACATGGGATGGTCTAAACTGTAGCTATGGAAATCCTCCGAGGATTATATCCCTGTGAGTCCCCTGGCAAATTAATAGAGGGAGTCTTTGACAACTTAAACTTCGCATGCTATTGAAGAAAGCTCATTAACTTATCCTTAAGTTGACACCCACCCCAAAAGTCACCATCGAGTATTTCTTTTGGGAGATATGAATGGGGTGGGTCATGACAAGTTATATACTCATCGATTAGCAATAAATGCCCCCTTCTCCAATATACTGTTATGTTCTTTTTTCAACTTCATCGACCAACAACCTAGTTTTTCAAATTTGTCATAACCATTCGAAATTGCATTGTGTGTGAGCAAGTATTAAGTCCTCTGCATATAGTTATTAGGTACTCTAGGTCCAAAGATAACCATAAATTACAAAAGAGGGAGATAGTGAGACCCATGCAAGGAATGAGATTGACCATTCTGAATGGTCTTCTAGTACTTGGAACATTTACACTGGGAGGATCTAAAATATTTTCATTCCGAAGAATTCAATGCACAAACTTTTTTTATTGTACCAAAAAAATGCTCCCTTTATGAAGATGGCAATGACAGGATCCTCTCTTTTGATCTATCATGGCAGGAAATTGAGCTCTAGCAATTTGATGGGCGACATAGTCTCATCGATTTCGCATCTATCAACAATGGAATACTTGTAAGTGGTGTCACTCATGATTAAGCATCCCCTGGGAGTCAACTCTTGATTGAATAATTTAGGTTGTACTTTAGGAGACATAGGCTGCAGAAATACTGCCCTAATGCGCGGAAACATTTTGTTTTGGCTATTCCCAGAGATTTGTCGAACAATCAGCTTACAGGAATGATACCAGAAACTCTAGCTGAATTACCACATCTCAGCTTTCTGTAAGTTAATGTCTCTAGCTGAAGTAGCAAAGTATTTAAAGTGGACAAATCTATTATCAAGGCTATTTTTGCAGAAATTTAAGTGGAAACAACCTGATTGGATCAGTTCCTGAAGCTCTCAAGAAAAGGGTTGTGGACAATACTTTAAACATGAGGTTCTCTCTCTCTCTCTCGTTGAGCCATATACAACTTTTATAGGGTGGAAAAACTATCAACATGTTCTATTTATAGTGATTAAAAGCAAATAAGAAGGCCAACTTTTGATCTCCATTTGGCAAATCAATCTGGATGCTTATTGATAGGAATATCAGTTCAACTCCTTCATTCTTTATGGCAGTTTGATAGGAAACGTGCATCTTTGCCTGGCTGATCCTTGCCCACATAAGAAGAAACAAAAGACCATACTTGTTACAGTTGTTACCCCAGTTTTAGGCTTTTTGGGGGCTCTATTTGGTGCTTTGGCAATTATTTGGTTAATCAAATGGAAACGGACTGGTTCTAAAACTGGCAAGGCATTTGAACAAATACCAGGTACTTTTTCTTACTTGTCCTGTTCACACAATTTACATTACATTTGACACAATCTTGGCTATGCTTTTCCTTTAGTACATTTCTATCTGCAACAGTGTTTTTTCTAGGATCTGAGAATGTACGACTCAGCAACTTGCTATCCTCTTCTCACGCACCCTAAGAGTCTCAATTTACATTTTCATCGATGTTGTAATTAGGAATAAAAGAAAGTTGGCTTTAATCAAATTTTCCCAATGCTAGTAATATGAGTTACGTAATGATCACAAGAATAATGAGATAAGAGAGAGACAGGATCACCACAGCATTGTGGCATCAACATCACAAAGAGAATGTGCAGTATTGAGCTTAACTTATCCACAATAAATTTTCTGATTTTTATCTTCAAAATTAAATGTGCTATGAATCAGAAGGACTTATAACAAGTTGAGAGTACAAGTATCTCCATAGTATTCTAATGGTCCCTTAAAGAAAGTTTGATTGTGCAATCTCGAACTTATCTATTTGTATTGAGCAAAGCAAGAGAATCGATATGTTAGCATATTAAAGGGAATGACAGAGAATCCCTACGCAGATCTCTTGATTTTTGTCCTCTTTTCCACTAATATAGATCTTGAAATGGGATCAGAAAAACCTCTCATACATTTTTTAATTGTTGATGACACAATTGGAGTAATTTGCCTGGGAAGTCCACTAATTAAAGTGGTAGTTGCTATACTCATGGGAACCTTTTGCTACAGAATCTAGTGAGAGGACACCGAGACTAAAGAATCGACCTTTTGAGTATGGAGAGATCTCAAAAATCACTGGTAACTTTGGACAAGTGATTGGTAAAGGTGGATTTGGAAAGGTATATCTTGGCACACTAGATAATGGCACCGTAGTTGCTGTGAAGATGCTCTCTAAATCATCTGAGCAAGGGTACAAGGAATTTCGGGCTGAGGTAAGATAAAATGATGCAATTACTCTTCCCTTAAAAATCAACTTATGCTGATAGTTAGGTAGATATTTGTCTAGAAACTTCCTCTTATACCATTGTCAGTATATGTTATAATAATGCACACTTGTGATACCACAGGCACAGCTATTAGCGATTCTACACCACAAAAATTTGGTTTCCCTATTTGGATATTGTGATGATTCCAAGCACAAGGCATTAGTATATGAATACATGACTAATGGAAATTTAAGGCAACATTTATCAGGTTCGTACTCCTGTTCTATTGTATTGGTTCTTCTGTAAAATAATCCTGTAAGACTCTATCTTGCTTATATGGAATGTTAAGATGCATCCAACAGAGGACCATTTGAAGGTCTTGACGTGGAGCAAGAGACTACAAATAGCCATGGATGCAGCACAAGGTGCATGATAAGATATCCATAGTTGGTAGGTCTTTTGTTGTCATTGCCTTGGCATTGTTGACATTGTTTTTGCAAGGATTTCAGGTTTGGATTATTTGCATAATGGTTGTAAGCCACCCATCATCCATAGAGACTTGAAGACTTCAAACATCTTGTTAACTGAAGACTTCCAAGCCAAATTAGCTAACTTTGGCCTATCAAGAGCTTTTGCATCTGAAAATGACTCTCATGTGTCAACTTGCCCGGGCGGCACCTTTGGCTACCTCGGCCCCGAGTAATAGCTAAAACTCAACATTATTGATCTAGTTAGTTCAAGATGTTTAATTGCATAGCAATATTGGCATTGCCTAGGATTTTATCTTTGACTTAAGATTCGTATTATTTTTCCCCCTCCTAGGTTTCAATCTTTTGGAAACTGTGACAAGAAGAGTGATGTTTACAGTTTCGGAATTGTACTCTTTGAGTTAATCACGGGCCAACCTGCAGTAATGAGAAGTCGGGATGGTAGGGACTTCATTCACATACTTGAATGGCTAATTCCCATCATTGAAAGTGGTGATATCCAGAGGATTGTGGATCCTAGGTTACATAGAGAATTGAACATTAACTCGGCTTGGAAAGTGGTGGAGATTGCTATGTCTTGTACACAACCAAGGGCGATTCAAAGGCCAGACATAAATCATATATTGGCAGAGTTGAAGGAGTCTTTTGTGAGCAAATCAAACTGTTCTTTTGAAGTGGCCCCTTCGGAGATCCATTGTGACAGTGTCCCTATGGCAAGGTAGAAAAAACTTTTCAAATACAGAAAGGTTATCTTCTTTTTATGTAAAAGATTAACTTTTATTTGCAAATTTGCATATTTTTTCTTTTGTCGCGTCATCCATTTTCCCTTTTCTTTTTGTCATTGAATATTCCAAACTTACTTTCTAAAAAGGATGTGGTTTCGTCCTATGTCAGTCCTTTCTCCATTCATAATGTTCGTTCACTGCATTCCTAATCCCGCGAGTCGGAGGTTGCGTTATCCATGGAGCGGGTGATTGGCATTAGCAGGCCCTCAAGGCATGTTATTGGAGTTCAACTGAGAAGCTAGTTGGAGTCGACACCTTAGGTAAACAACGACAATTTTGCAATATTAAGGGCAGGATTGAGAAAATATATAATGAGGGACTAATTATATTCTTTCTTTCTGGGTTATGCTCAATATATAGATGTATGATAGTATCATTGGTGGTCCTAATGTAGTACTTCTCGCAAGCAAGCTGGGATACAAACACATGCATCTTTAACAAAATATGGACAAGATTTGATCTTGACTTATGATAATGAATGCATTGGTAATGAGTTTTTGTCCAGATAAAAGGAAATCCTGATCTCATCTAATGCTCAGCATGTGGGATAGGCCTGCCGTCTTGGAATTCTAATGCAATAACCAGTACCATTGACAAGACGAGAGCTACGCGGGCGGAGAATATGCGTACCACCGCTATAACATTGCCTAATTCATCGAAAAACAATCCACTAGCATGCCGTCGAATAGCCCCATTTGCAGCCATTAAAGTCGAGATTGAGAAAATATGAGCTTATACTAGAGAGCAAACCTAAAAGAAGAACCTTTTTCTGATCCTAGACGAACAAGGAATTTGAGCATACTGTGACAAAAGTACGTGATGTCCCTTCTGGGTACAGGGGACTTTGATCAAGCACCACATGCACTAATAGACCCACATAGTCAAAACACGTGACATAGAAAATGTGTCCAGAACTCAAGTCCCTTGTCATCAAATCTCTAGTGACTTTGTTGGTCTACAATGAGAATTGACAAAGGCACTTATGATCTATGTTTGTTTAAAAGACAAAGGAGAGTCAAGTCATTATTGACACATAAATGTTGGCAACCTGTCTAAACGTTTATTGCATTGGAAAACCCCTAACCAAAAATATTATTAATTTAAATTTGCATATTAAGAACATTTTTAATTAAGCCCATATAATTGCATTAAACTGAAGCTAAATAGACTGATGTAGGGAAGTTTGAGTTAAATTAGATTTTTGGATCATTCCCCCCCAAGTGGTCGAGATGGACATGTGCTTTGCACATATGATACTTCAAATTAGGGAATATTGAGGCAAATTTTGAGAACCAATATCTTGAAAATCTTTTGGTCACATGGCCATTTGAAAAGAACAAATATATAGCAAAGTTGATTCTCACTGTTGAGGAAAAGAAGGAAAATTTAATAACGAAGGAATTGAGTAGATTTGGCCAGCATTTAAAGAGGAAAGAAAAATAAGATATTTGGGTATCTTTGAAATAGACAATTAACCACTTTACATGATGGGGGAGCAGTTTCAAGTGTTGTCTAGTTTCCAGAACCTACCCCTTAGAATCGGTTTCTTAATATTTGAAACCTAGAATTTACCCTACCATAGGTCCTACGGTGTTTCACCTATATTATAAATTAAACAATTGTAGTAAATTATCGCATGTAATAACCACTATTTATTACAATCCATTGACCATAACTAATATCTATACACATGAAGAATATAGGATATTAATAAAGTAAAAGTTGGATATCATTGAAAATGAAAGATTAGTCTAGTGGCTTCATATTACATACTCATCATCGAATGCCATGGAATACCACAGAATTGCGCAAAGACATGGAACAAGGTAAACACAAACACATGTTTTAGGTCTAGGTTCCACCTAGAAACTCGAATCTACTAGTCAGGATAGAATCCTTAATTCTTGAAACTTGGAATCTACTTTGCATAACCTACCGGTTCTATTCTAGAATCATGGTCACCCATACTTACATGGATGTAAGAGTGCTACACAATTCAAGGAGAGATTTTATGTATTATCACAATTGGGGGAATAAGAGGGAGAAAATATTCATTACAAGTGGATTAGTAATTCCTTGAATTTCAAAAAAGAGAGAAAATGAATAGAAATAAAAAAAAGTCAAGAGAATTGATGGCAAGGTGGATTATTTTATGATTCTCAAGGCTTCTTATATTGACATTGACCATGCAAAATGGAAAAAGGATGAGTGTCAAACACGGTATGTCACGCCCCAAACCCTGGTTACGCGCACATCCCTCAGCGGTCGATTAAAATGCGACATCCCAAGACACGTTACCGACCCATTCATTTTATCTTTTAATCAAACACATGCGGAAGCGAATTAAATAAACACCCAGACAACCATCAGAAATAGAGATAGTAAAAACAGGACAACAAATTTTTCACAAAACACACTTTATAAACACACCAAGTTAATCCTAGGAGTTTATATACATAAGTTGGTCTAAAAAAGAACTCCTAGGTAACCTACACCCCGGATCCCTCCGACTCTAGCTTCGGATTCTCCACGACACCGTCCGGTATATTGATATCCATGGGGTGACCTACCTCCCCATCCCCCGTCCTGATAGGCGGTCCGTCAAAACTCTGCAAGGGACCCTCCCGAGCCCCGTTACACTCATTAATGAACCACGCCTTGAAGCGATGAGGCACCAAATGAAGGAGGCTTTATGTGACATCCTAATTTTCAAGTTATGATTTCGATTGGATAAGTTGGGCCTTTCATCAACGCGCCTATAGTGTTTTTCTCTGAGGTGGCCACTCGTGAGATAACTAGACTATTTGGGGAAGTCATTAAGAGATTTTAATGCAATAGACTTGAGGATTCGACCAAGAATTGGCTACTCGACCGTGCTCATCTGTAGATATCATTTCGGCATAGTAAGATTGATTAGAAATCATGGATAGGTTGGTTTGATTGAGATATGTGGTTAAAATGTGGGTGATCCCACTAAATTGCAAAATTCTCGTCGATCGGCACGAGAATATTTTTCTATCGTTTTGGTACCCTGTGTTCGTATTTGAAACCTCGAGATTGTCACGACTACCGAGAGTCACCAATGTGTCGAAGGGGTTCACTATGGTTTGAAGGAAATTGACCATGGGTCTTGCACTAAAAATTTCTAAAAGCTACTCGGTTGCCTAAGTCACGCTAAAATTGAGCCGGGTTGAAATTAACCATGAATTTGATTCTAATTCCATAAATTTAAAGTTTTTTCATGTCACAAGTCATTTTAGGAACATCGACTCAGTCTCTGAAGATTTTTCTGCAAACCGAGACTTTTTGGGAAAAAATCGAGGTAGGGTCATTTTTGTCTAAAAAAAATCCGAGGACCGTTTTCAATCATGAAATTGGGATGCAAATGGAATCCATTGACAAGGAAAAATATCAATTTGACAGTTGACTCGATAATGGAATTTTTTAGGGCCAATTGGTGTTGATTCAAGTAAGGTTGAAGTCCAAATTGAGGGAAATTCATTCAAAATTCATATGCCCCCGTGGGCACAACTTGTGGACCATTTCAAAAGGCTTCTAGAAGTGTTTGAGGGCTGGAAATTGATGGTGGAAGACAGCTTGCAAGATGGACTAGTCAAGGGAACAAAGAAGATGAGGATGAGGCAAGTGGTGGTCCCCCTTAGCCAAATGGTCCCCCTCTTCTCCTTCATCTCTCTTTCTCCCCATCTGTCGATCCTCTCAGCCCCTTCCTCTATTGTTCGAAGCCTCTAGCAAGCCAAAATCGCAGCTCAACCATCCTTCTCTCCCATTGACGCATGCCACCGCCGGACAGCCCTCGCACCTGTCGCGCCTCACGCCTGGTCCCCGTGTCCCGAGCCTTGTCCATCGCCGTTTCTGGTCGTCTAGCGTCCTTCAACCCACGTGAAGCTCAGCCGAAGCCCGTTCAATCGCCTCCGACCGCTGTGGAGCTCCGCCTCAGCCCGCTTGACCCGTTGTAGCCTTCTCTCTCCATTTCCAAAGAAATCGGGCCATCGATTTAGCCTCTGCAGTTCAGAATAGAAGCCAAAGAACCAGCAAGCGCGGAGGCTTCGTGGAGCATTTCCGGGCCCTCCCGAACCTCACTTGGCATCTCCGTGGGCTAGTTTATCGCTTGCCTTCGTGTCCTCATCGTGGTGAACTCATCGGCGTGCAAATCCAGTGAGTTTACTCACTAAGCCCTACTTAGTAGGTTAATTATGCTGAAATGTTGTTTAGATTAGCTTAAGTATGGATTAGTGATAAGCTATAATGGTTATATTAGCCTTAGAATGGATTAGTGTTAATCTAATTAGTGAGATTAGCACAATTGATGATGGATTAGTCGAATCCAGTAGAATTCCTACAGTTCTAGTTTCTGGACTTTCACCGTTTTCCTTTTTTGTAGATTGAAATGGGTTACGAATTTGAGGTTGATGTCTTCTTGAGAATTTTTTTAAACATCCTCAGCTACAACATATGTTTTTCTCAATATTTTTATGGGTTTAAAGAAGGAGATATCAGCTCCATCATTTTCGAACAGAATCTCAGTTCTCGCTGGAACTGGTGACCTTTTAGGATTCTAGGGGTTTTTATCAAATCTTAGTATTCGAATTTCAAAATTGTTTCTTCACAAAAGTTGTTTTTCGTATCTTCTAGTTTAACATAGTCAAATTTCAGATCAAATGGTCATGTTTTGGACGTCGAATCAAACTAATTTTGGAAAACATACTTTCTGGAACACAGACACAGTTTTTGTACTAGATTGAGCAATTTACTGGGCTGAATCTAGAAAGATCTGGGTTAAGGTGTCTTCATGAAAAATGTTCTTTTATATGTATTTTACAACATATTCAAATTTGAGAATTTTCCGAACTAGTTTGATTTGATTTATGGATTTAAACTTGGAGACGTGCAAGTGGGCCTATTCTGCCGGTTAGGGCCGGTTATGAGTTTGTGATGATTCTTGAGACTTTAATTGCTGGAAATTGCACAAATGACGATATATGGTTGGTTTGTGATATACCTAGAGATTATGCTTGATGATCGTGTGATAGTTAAGAGAACCCGTCCCCAGCATGCGTTGGTGGACGTTAATAATTAAGAGAACCCGTCCCTAGCGCGTGTTGGTGGATGTTAGTAGTTATTAGTCGTTCCTGACATCTGTCGGTAGTTATTAGTCGTTCCCCAGCTTGACATCCCCGTTTGAGTGGTATCAGAGCAGGTTTGTGTTTGGAGTGATAAGGTGTGATCGGATTTGGGATAGTTAGTAGGAAAAGCCACTTTTAATTTGCTGGTGCATGTGACTGATAGCTGATTGGTAGCTTGGTTGTTGTGGGTCACTCAAATTCTAATATGGTATTGGAATTAGGAAATAGGTTTTTATAAAGATCTTGTAGTATGAGTGATCCGGAGCAAAGGACTCCTAAGAGGCGCACCATTGGACCTGTTGCTCGAGGTGGAACGTTGACATGGGTCGGTACCCGAGGAGGTCATGGTGGTAGTAGAGTGCTGGCTTGTATCGCCGTAGGCCGGTACTAGTGTAGTAGCACTGAGTGATCCTAGGTTCGACGGGATTGTTCAGGCGCTAGTGTTCCTTGGGAACTTTTTTAGGCCAATAAGCTCAGGATTGAGCTGCCGTTGTTGCCACGCCTGCTCAGGTTCAGCCTGGAATTGTGATCTGGGAGCAAGCCTTCGCGTCCGAGTAGAGGTTCAAATCCAATAGAGATGGAAACCGGTTTGGGAAGAAGCCTATGACCGGAGAAAGGTATTCTATCCCGCCCAATAGGAAAGGTGGGATAGACAAGTCAACACCGAATTAGAATGGATTGTGTCGTGCTTGCGGAAGACGACATGGATCAGCCCCGTGTCCTGCTAGGACGGGTGCTTATTTTGAGTGTGACCAACAGGGTCACCTGGTCAGAAATTGTTCTAGAAGGTCGATGGGACCACAGCAGCGATTGCCATCACTGCTAATGGGACAGATCAGAGAGAATGCGTCGCAGAATGCTCAAAGGGGTATTTGGAACAAACCCCGGTGCAAGTGAGAGTACATGCTGTCATCTGACAGGAGATAGAAGACTCACCAAATGTGTGCCAAATCTGTGGAAGTGTTGAGTCTATTGGGAGTCGAGAAGGACCCTCGATTTCATTAAACTCGACGCTTGAGGCACCGAGTTGCTAGGGTTACTTGGTGATTGGCATAGATAAGATAGATGGAAGAACTGAAGATTAAGGACATCTCAATAGTCCAAGAATTTCTAGATGTATTTCGACAGGAATACTTAGGTTTGTCGTCAGAAAAAGAGATAGAATTCGTGAATGAATTAGCACCCGGGACAGAACCACTCTCTAAGGCTGGTGCAAATGCGAGAAGTACTGGATAAGGAATTTACTCGTACGAGTACATCACTTTGGAGAGCACCAGTTTCATTTGTGAAAAGGAAGATGGTTCATTGCATCTGTGCATCGATTATCGTCAACCCGATCAAGTGACGATCGAGGACAAGTGTTCATTGCTGAAGATCGATGAATTGTGTGACCAGTGACAAAGAGTGTCAATACTTTCAAGGACTGACTTAAGGACTTAAGGACAGGGTATTATCAGTTGAGAATCAGAAAGGAGGTTCTACATATGACATCGTTTCGTACTCGATGTGGCCTTTGTGAGAGTATTGTTTTGCCATTTGGTTTGACAAACGCTCTAGTTGCTGTCATGGATTTGATGAACTGAGTATTTGAGGAATACCTAGATCAGTTTATGATCATGTTCATCAATGATATCTTGATGTATTCGAGGAATGCTGAGGAGCATGAGAGTCATCTGAGGATGGTACTTCAGACCCTAAGGATTCATGGATTAGACACTAAGTTCAATAAGTACGAGTTTTGGTGGACTTGTATAGCATTCATAAGTGACAAGATCTCAAGCAAAGAAATCTCTGTGGACCTGACCAAGATTGAAGCAGTTATCAGTTGGCCGAGACCGACGTCAGTGTTAGAGATCAGAAGCTTTTTGGGTTTAGTTGAATACTACAGAAAGTTTGTAGAAGGATTTTCAGTATTAGCATCACCGTTGACTCTACTCCTGAAGACAGAAGAAAAGTTCGAGATTCGATTTTCAAATTTAAGATAGGCTACCTTCCAAATCTTATAGCCACCCTCAAAATTGAGCCGAATGCTCAAATTTGAATCAAGACACTTCAATTGACAGACCCAGACATTCAGAAAATCCTGCAAGAGGATACCGATAAGAGAAATGTTGATTTTCAAATTTCTGAAGATGGAACACTAAAGTTCCGAGGATGATTGTGTGTACCTAATTGTGTAGCACTCAGGAGGAGATTTTGTCAGAAGCTCATCGTAGCGGTTACAACATTCATCATAGCAATACGAAGGTGTATTAGAATCTGTGTCAATACTATGGGTGGTCCAGTATGAGGAAGGACATCACCAATCATGTTGCTAAGTGTCAGATGTGTCCGTGAGTGAAGGCACATCTTTGTCAGCCGAGAGGACTTTTGCAACCTCTTGAAATTCCCGAGTGGAAAAGGGAACATGTCACAATGGACCTTGTGACGAGCTTGTCAAGGAACGAGGGGGGTAATAATTCCAATTGGGATAGTGGTCAACAGATGGATGACGTCGACTCATTTCAGTGCAGTACAAAAAGATCTCAATTTGAATAGGCATACATAAGTGTATGTGTGTCAGATAATTCGTCTGCATGGAGTGCTAGTGACAAATTTATATTAGATCTAGACCTGAGGGTTCCCAGTTTTAGCATAATAGTCAGATGGTTCCTTTTGAAGCAGGATAGAGCAGAGTGTACAAAATTTCAGTTTGTTGAGATGAAGTCAGGAAAAGAAAGATCACAGGCCAGAGTCAGTTCAGCAGTCAGTGATTGCAGTCGCTGTGATCAGAAACAGATTAAAGACCACTCAGAGCCACTAGAAATGTTGTATCATTGAGCTTCAAAGGCTCTTAGAGTTCCAAATTGGTGATTACATCTTTCTGAAGGTGTCACCAATGAGAGATATCTTACGCTTCAGCAAGGAGGGAAAAACTGAAATCGACGTACATAAGTCCCTTTGAGATTCTAGAGAGAGAATAAGGATCCTAACGTATCGTCTTACATTACTGCCGAGGTAGGCGCAAATGCATGACGTCTTTCATGTGTTGAGGTTGAGGACATATGAGCCTAACCCAACCCACGTGCTAAATCTTGAAGAATTAGACGTGGACGACAGAGTGTCGTACGTGGAAAGCCCAGTTCAGATTGTGGTTCAGAACGGATTATGTATATTAAGATGGTCCCCTTGGTCAAAGTGGTCTGATAACACCAAAGGATGGAAGAAGTAACCGGGGAAAGCGAGACTCGAAGAGATGACGATACCCCCACTTTTTTTTTAAGGATTGGTAAAGGTTTAAATTTCAAGGACGAAATTTTTATAAGAGGGGAAGAGTTGTGACATTCTAATTTTCAAGTTCTGATTTCAATTGGATAAGTTAGGCCTTTCATCGATGCGCCTATAATGTTTTTTTCTGAGGTGGCCACTTGTGAGATAACTAGACTACTTGGGGAAGTCATTAATAGTTTTTGGTTAATGCAATAGACTTGAGGATTCGACTAGGAATCGGCTACTCGACCGTGCTCATCTGTAGAGATCATTTCGGCACACTAAGATCGATTAGAAATTAGGGATAGAATGGTTTGATTGAAATATGTGGTTAAAACATGGGTGATCACACTAAATTGCAAAATTCTCGTCAATCGGCATTATATTGATTTTTCTATCATTTTAGTACCTTGTGTCCGTATTTGAAATCTCAAGATTGTCACACCACCGAGAGTCGCCAATGTGTCAAAGGGGTTCATTGTGGTTCGACGAAAATCGACCACGGGTTATTTGCACTAAAAAATTTTAAAAGCTACTCGGTAGCCTAGGTCACGCTAAAATCGCGCCAGATTGAAATTAACTATGAATTTGAATTTGATTTCAGAAATTTGAAATTTTGTCATATCACAAGTCATTTTAGGAACATCGACTCAGTCTCCGAAGATTTTTCTGCAAACCGAGACATTTTGGGAAAAAGTCAAGGTACGGTCGTTTTGTCTAAAAAAGTCTGAGGACCATTTTCGATCATGAAATTGGGATGCAAGTGGGATCCATTGACGAGGAAAAATATCAATTTGATAGTTGACTCGATAATGGAATTTCTAAGGGCCAATTGGTGTTGATTCAAGTAAGGTTGAAGTCCAAATTGAGGGAATTCATTCAAAATTCGTATGCTCTCCATGGGCACAACTTGTGGACCATTTCAAAAGGCTTCTAGAAGTGTTTGAGGGCTGGAAATTGATGGTGGAAGACAACTTGCAATCTGGACTAGTCAAGGCAACAAAGAAGATGAGGATGAGGCAAGTGGTGGTCCCTCCTTAGCCAAATGGTCCCCCTCTTCTCCTTCCTCTCTCTTTCTCCCCATCTGTTGACCCTCTCAGCCCCTTCCTTTGCTATTCGAAGCCTCCAACAAGCCAGAACCGCAGCTCAATCGTCCTCCTCTCCCGTTGATGCTGCACACCACCGCCGGACAGCCCTCTCGCCCGTCGCACCTCACGCCTGGTCCCCGTGTCCCGAGCCTTGTCCATCGCCATTTATGGTCGTCCAGCGTCTCTTAGCCCACGTGAAGCTCAACCGAAGCCCGTTCAGCCCTCCTCCAATTGCCGTGGAGCTTCGCCTCAGCTCACTTGACCCTTTGTAGCCTTCTCTCTCTGCTTCCAGCAAACCGGGCCACCTATTCAGCCTCTACAGTTCCAGAACAGAAGCCGAAGAACTAGCAAGCCGTGAGGCTTCGTGGAGCATTTTCGGGCCCTTCCGGACCTCGCTTGGTGTTGCCGGGGCTAGTTTATCGCTCGCCTTTGCGTCCTCGTCGTGGTGAACTCATTGGTGTGCAAATCCAGTGAGTTTGCTCACTAAACCCTACTTAGTAGGTTAATTATGCTTAAGGGTTATTTAGATTAGCTTAAGTATGGATTAGTGATAAGCTAGAATGGTTATATTAGCCTTAGAATGGATTAGTGTTAATCTAATTAGTAAGATTAGTACCATTGATGATGGATTAGTCGAATCCAGTAGAATTCCTGCAGTTTTGGTTTCTGGACCCTCGCTATTTGCCTTTTTTGTAGATCGAAATAAATTATAAATTTGAGGTTGATGTTCTCTTGAGAAATTTTTTAGACATGCTCAGCTACAACATATTTTTTTCTTAAGATTTTTAGGGATCTAAAAGAAGGAGATATCAGCCTCGTTATTTTCAAACAGAACCTCAGTTTTCGCTGGAACTAGTGACCTTTTAGGATTCTAGGGGTTTTTATCAACTCTTAGGGTTCGAATTTCAAAATGATTTTTTCACAAAATTTGTTTTTCATATCTTCTAGTTTAATATAGTCAAATTTTAGATCAAATGGACATGTTTTGGATTTCCAATCAAACTGATTTTGGAAAACAAACTTTCTGGAAATAGACACAGTTTTTGTACTGGATTGAGCGATTTATTGGGCCGAATCTAGAAGGATCTGGGTTAAGGTGTCTCATGAAAAATGTTCGTTTATGTGCATTTTACAACATATTCAAATTTGGGAATTTTCCAAACTCGTTTGATTTGGTTTCTAGAGTTAATCTTGGAGACATGCGAGTGAGCCTATTCTGTCGGTTAGGGCTGGTTATGAGTTTGTGATGGTTCTTGAGGCTTTGATTGCTGGAAATTGCATAATTGATGATATATAGTTGGTTTATGATATGCCTAGAGATTATACTTAATGATCGTGAGATAGTTAAGAAAACCCGTCCCCAACGTGCGTTGGTGGACGTTAATAGTTATTAGTCTTTCCCGGCATGTGTCGGTAGTTATTAGTCGTTCCCCAGCGTGTGTCAGTAGTTATTAGTCATTCCTCGGCATGTGTCGGTAGTTATTAGCCGTTCCTCGGCGTGTGTCGGTAGTTATTAGTTGTTCCTCGGCATGTGTCGGTAGTTATTAGTCGTTCTCGGCGTGTGTCGGTAGTTATTAGTCATTCCGAGCGTGTGTTGGTAGTTATTAGTCGTTCCCGACGTGTGTCGATAGTTATTAGTCATTCCTGGCATGTCGGTAGTTATTAGTCATTCCTAGCATGTGTCGGTAATTATTAGTCGTTCCCCGGTGTGTGTCGGTAACTATTATTCTTCCCGGGCATGTGTCGGTAGTTATTAGTCATCCCAGCGTGTATGGGTAGTTATTAGTCATTCCCGGTGTGTGTTGGTAGTTATTAGTCGTTCCCGACGTGTATCAATAATTATTATTCTTCCTCAGCGTGTGTCGGATAAAACTTCTCATGTATGTAGTAGTAGTTAATTTATTGGAACGCATGTTAAGTTGAATCGATGGATCGATGTGTGTCGGTAATTCTTGTTTTGATGTGTATCGGTAATTATTGCTCGTGTGAGTAGTGATTTAATTATAATTATTGCTTTGATGTGTATCAGTAGTTCTTACTCATGTGAGCAGTGATTAAATTGTGGTTCTTACTCGTGTGAGTAATGATTGGTTTGGACGTTCCAAATTGGTGTGTGAATTTGTTATATACACATGATTGTGTTATGAACTGTGCTAACCTGCAAGAAGGAACTGAGGCCAAGGTAAGCCTCTGTGATTGTATGATTGTGTGATTAAGATGTCTTAGGCATATTACCCTCCTAATCGGGATTTAGAGCGTGAACTCGCTGAGATTTATATCTCACTCCATCGTGGGCTTCATTTTTCAGGACTGTAGAGTGGAAGACTTGAAGCCAAGTTGAGGGATTCGGAAGTGTAGGTCAAATAGGATAGTTTTTTTTTTTTTAAGAGTCAATCATTTGAAGTCTTGTGGCTGTAGACTTTTGTATTTGACTCGGTGTCTATATAAAAGCATGTTTGTTTGAAAATCGGTTGTCCTGTTTTTCTATCCCAAGATGATTACTGTCAAGGGATTTATTATTCACTTCCACATGTGCAATAAGAAGAAAGGGTCGGCGACTCGTCCTGGAAAGTCACAAAATTTTTATCGAGCAAAGAGGAATGTGCGTGCACTCGAGGATTGGGGCGTGACACCCTCATTGACCCAAATCGTGATCACAACTAGCTCACGGGTCTGGGTGGTCCAAGGATAGGGAAAAAAGTGGACTTGTAGTCCATTTCCCACGGAAGCCCAAAACGGACGGGACGGTGCTCCATACTAAGGACCTGAAAAAGGGTTAACCACAATGGGGTGAGATAAATCTCAGTGAGTCAAAATCCTAAACCCCGATTATGACGTAAATTTGCCTCGAAGGCAGTCCTAAACATGCACCACACGAAACTTACCTCGCCTTGGCACGTCCCTACATATTAGTGTGTCACATATGCATTTATAGATTAATAAGCATAATTAATAACCAGAACACATTTTCATCCTTCAAACAATCACATGGGTCATGATTATAAGGTAAAACCGTCATGATACGTCCCATACCGTGCTACACAATCTTACCCCATAATTAGGCGCAACTATCACAACCATTCAAGCGTGTTCTGATTATTACGACCCATCGGCCACGGCCAACTCAACAGTCGGCGGTCATCCGGCATAACCGGGCATCCTCCTACTCCGTCGGGCATGGCAACGTCTAGCACTACCCGCCTAGATAGCATTCCATAAAGGAGCATCGGCTCGGCCTCCACTGAGACCGGCATCCATTAACGTGCAGCATCCAAACTTAATCAGACATCGCCTCCCCAAATCTTGTTGGGTGATGGTTTCCGATCGTGACCACACGAGCACATACTTGGCTAAGGACACCTTGCTTTGCATTCAAATATCTCATTTTCAAATAATGAACTTCACAACTTGTCTTCATATAAAAAATACCAGAAAAAATAATCGTGCGTGATCACGTATTCAAAAGTGAACCGTCAAACCTAGTATGCTCCTATTTTAAAACTCTATGGTTTTTATATAGTACATAAAAATTGACGTAAAAAACCGACACCTGGTATTTTTCTAATTAAATACCCATAAAATTGAGTTTTGCAATAATAATCAATCACTACCACCAAGCACTCAATTGCACATATAAGTCATCAAAATCACATATAAATTCATCCACAAGAATGAGTCTAAAATTTCACGAAATGGCTAATCCATCACTAATTACGTTAATTACGATTAATTAAATAAATCACGATTAATAAAAAATTGCGATTAATTAAACTAATCCAACTTAATTAACCTAACCATGGTTAACTAACTAATTAAACTAACTAACCTAACCAAACTAACTAGTCTAACCAAACTAACCTAGCCTAACCAAACTAACCTAACTAAGCTAGTTACTCTAACTAAAAGAATTAACACTAATCCACTTAGCACTACTCTAACCACCTAGCGCAATTTACAACTTAATCAAGGATTAGGGACTTTACTCATCGGATTAGGACGGCGGTGGGTTCACGGTGACGGTGGTGCGACGGAGACAAAGACTCGAGGCTATTGCATCTCTAATGGAGCTCAAACAGCGGCTGAAATCAGCCTACAAGGTTCATGGCTAAGGAGGGCTCGTTTCTATGGTTGCTAGACCACGGGGGCTGTTGGTGCGGCTGGTGGTAGCGTAGTTGCTGGACTAGAATGGTTGGATGGTGGATGCTTTGGGTGGATGGACGGGCGGTGAGGGCCGGATAGGTGGCTGGACGTGGGCTGATCTGTTGGTGGTGCAGTGGAATGATGAGTGATGATTGAAGCTAGCTTGCTGGCATGAGGGGAGGTGGAGCTGGACTATCGAGTTGGTGTGAGGAGACGAGGGCTGAGCTGGTCGGTGGTGGAGTCCTGGTGTGAGTGCTACTGAAGATGGAAGGTGGGTGGATGTGGCTGAGGAAGAAATGATCGAGAAGATGGGTTAAGGGTGTAGCCAATAAGAAGAAATGTTGTAGATGAAGATGGCGGCTGAATTTGGGAAGCTGCAAGGGCGTGACTGCTGGCGATGGTGACTGAAGTGGGCTATTGGCATGGGTTGACGGTGGGTGATGGTGCGCGGGCGTGTGGCAGTGAAAGAGAGGAGTGATTGGCTACAGCAAGAACAAAGGGGGAGATGGCGTGTGTGAGGGAGGAAATTGGAGCTGGTGTCAAAATGAAGAGGAAGAAATGAACGGTAGAGAGAGGGGGGAGGAATTGTGAGCGTGAGAGAGGAAATTGGAGGGAGAGGGGAAAAAGAAAGTCCACGCAACAACCAATGAGAAGCCTAGAGAAATATCTATGCACTCATGACTTTGGCCTCAAAGTCTTCATGCCAAACAAGTCAATTGGCCATCCAATGGCCATTTTCCTCTATTTCTTCACAAAATAAACCATTTTGGGGGCCAAATAATCCTTTTTCCCTCTTGATCCAAATTTTCATTTCGTTTCCGATTTGTTCAAAATTTGATTTTTCCGAAAAATTCCAAACTCGACGAAAACTCACTGAAAGATGAGACGACATCCTAAAAATGAATTGTGACATGCTCAAACGTCCGATTCCAGAAACCAAATTCAATTTCATGGTTAAAATTGATCGAAAGTGATTTTAGTACAACCTAACATATCGGGTAGCTTTTACGGAATTTTGTGCGTTTGACCCGTGGTCGATAATTTTCAATCCATGTTTGCACATCTCCAACTTGTAGACGATGTTTGGTTGTCACAAAAATCGTGAGGTTTCAATTACATGTCCCGAGTATAATATCGATAGAAAATCGGGTTATTGCCGTTCGACGCAAATTTCGCAATCATGTGGAATCACCCGCAATTCGACTACACAATTCTCTCGAATCGACTTATATCCATTCACTAATTGATTATAATGGGGTCGTATTGACCCTTGCCGATTATTACGATTGAGCGATCAATTTCCGGTCGAATTCTCTAGTCTATCGTGTTTAAATCCCTTAACGGCTTCACCTAATAGATTATTTAACTCGTGAGGGGCTAACTCCGAGTAAAATTATGATATCTTGATTTTCAACTCTATTTTTTATGAGATGAAATGGGCTTTTCATTGACGCGCCTATAGCCTTTTTCCTTGAGTTGATCACTCACGGGATAACTAGCCTATTAGGTGAAGCCCGTTAAGGAATCTAAATGCAATAGACTTGAGAATTCGACGAGAAATCGACTGCTTGACCGTGTTAATCTACAAGGGTCATTATGGCACTGTCAAAATCGATCAGAAACTGGAGATGGGTCGATTCAGTAGAGGTATGTGATTAGTGTGTGGGTGATTCTGTCACACCCCAATCCTCCGAACGCGTGTCCATCCCTCAGTGGTCGATTAAAATTGCGACGTCCCAGGATGCGTCGCCAACACATTCATTTTAATGCGCCTGCGAAAGCAAATAATTAATCCCCAGACAATAACAAGATGTGATAGAAAAGTAGGACAACAAATCACAACCAACATAAGCCTTTATAAATGCTTCAAGTTTATACACAATACTAGGCTGTTTATAAAAGATCGGCTCAATAAAATAGGAACTGTCCTATAATCCACTAGTTAGACATGTTCACCTATTCTTCGGTCTCCTCTTCAATCTCCGGAGCTTCGGGTCCTCCTAAATTGCCATTTAAAGAAATAAAAATGTTATCCCATAACGGGGTGAGACGACGTCTTAGCAACTTCACCCCCTTTAAACCTCGACTAGGAAGAAAATACGCCCTAAGGGCTACCTAAGCACAAGCACGGGTTAGAGGACTTACCTTTGCCTCCACCCCTTCCTGCAAGTCAGTTCAATTCATAACTCAACCAATCATTTCAATATTTCAATTCATCAATATAAATCAAATCATCGATCAATCGACTCAATTGATTACATGTCATCATGACCTTCCCTCGGTCGGCCCACTTAATACCATCTATAAAATCCAATCATATCAAGACTGCTCACTCTAAGCTAATTATAGATAGTATAACTCGCACTAAGCTGATAAATAGTATACTGCTCGCTCTAAGCTGAGTTATCAAGGCCCTTAGGCTGATATAGTATGCTGACACTGCTCACTCTAAGGATAAGGTATACTGCTCGCGCTAAGCTGACATATCAGAGCTCGTAGGTTGATATAGTATATCGACATTGCTCACTCTAAGCTGATAGATCATATAGCTCACTCTAGGCTAATAAGGTATACTGCTCACTCTAAGCTGACATATCAGAGCCCGTAGGTTGATATAGTATACCGGTATACTGTTCGCTCTAAGCTAACATATCAAACCTGCAGGCTGATATAGTATACCACCCTGACCATCTAACAAATTCACCATTTTTATCATACCTGATAAAAATAATCGTGTGTGGGTACACGGTCGACCTTAGCTGAAATACAATATTCTCACTTTTGAAAATCCCACTAATTTCCATAGTCCAAAAACATATTATTGGCATTGTAAACCGACGCCCGATAATTTTTAATTAATTACCAAAATTAATAAATTTTGGGATAAAGACCAAAAATCACAAATCAAACTCAAATTGCAAAAATTAACAGCCGAGATAAATAAACCAACCACACCATTGCAATCAGCACGAAATTCCAATCACCAACTATCCCGGTCTAATTTTCGAAAAATAAATAAATAATTAAATAATTACGAAAATTAATTATTAAATACCAATAAATAGCAAAAATGCACACTTAGACTGGTAAAGCCTAATTAAATACTGAGACGGGTACGGAAAATTTCCGAACCTGTCTAAATAAATTCTACAGCCTATCTACTTGCTAATTGCATTAAACTAACCACCTAACATGCATCAAGGATTAACTAAATCACTAATCCGCTCTAATTAACCACATAAACCATACTTAGTATAAAGTAATCAACCCTTAAGCGTCATTAACTTACTAAGCAGAGATTAGTGAGTTAAACTCACTTGATTAAGGATTTGATTGAACCACGATGACGGCGACGGATGGCGGTCGATAAATTCCAGAGCGGCGACACCAAGGGAGGCCAAACCGAGACCGAAATTGGCTCACAAAGCTCACGATTGAGCTAGTCTTGCAGCTTCGGTTTTGTGGAGACAAGAACGGTGGCTGAATGGGTGCGGCTCAGGCTGGTTTTGGCGGCCACAAGTGGTGGTGCAAGTGCGGCACGAAGCTGGCTTGAAGATTAGTGGAGATGAGTAGCATGTTTCGGCGGTGAAGATGGACTTGAATCGATCATGCGGTGTTGCTGTCAGGTGGGGGGCTGAAGTCGGTCCACGAAGGTGAAGGGAAAGCGAAATTGAAGCAGAAGTCGCAAACTTGGGAAGCAGCTTCGATGGTGCTGCTGTTGGGCTCGCGGTAGCTGGAAACAAAGGAGAGGGTATGGGAGAAAATGGAGGAGTTCGGTCCCTAGGTGCAATGCAAGCAGAAAGGGGAAAAGATAAGGGGGCAGCTAGCTTCTTTGACTAGATGGAGGAAAAGCATAAAAGAAAAAGGGTGGAGGGAGCTGCACGTGAAGGGAAAGAGGGAAGAAAGTGATAAGGGAGAGAGAGAGAGCTATCGGTAAAGGTGGAGGCAGAAAACCAAGAAAATTAAAGTTAAACAATTGGCCAATTGGAAGATGAGGCAAAAGGGAGTGTCGGTTGGTAGAGGGGACCACCTCATGCAAGTCTTTGAGAGAGAGAGAGAGAGAGAGAGAGAGAGAGAGAGAGAGAGAGAGAGTAACGCGTGAGAGAGTGAGACCGAAGGAGGAGGGGTTTTGAAGTCCACAAAATAAATTAAACAAGAGTTTAATCATCCTTATCTTCAACCCACCTTCAAACAACATTATCAATTGGTCATCCAAGGCCAATTTCAACACAAATTGTCCCAATTGAAGTCCAAATAAGGATCAAAATGTGACAGTCCCTCAAGCTTACGAATTTCCCTCAATTTCGAATTCTATTTCCTTTTTCCCGGAATCCAATTTCTTAACAAATCACTCCAATTGATGTCCAAATTTTGTTGAAGGAAAAGCCCACACAACTTCCTTTCACCAAGTAGTTCACACGGAGGCCAAAAATCCCATCGATTTGGCCAATTCAAATTTCCGTTCGTTTTCCGAGTCGTCTAAATCGATTTTCCGTAAAAATCCCGAACTCGTTGAAAATTCCTCGAAAGATGAGTCGACATTCCTAAAATAACCCGTGATATGACAAAACTTTCAATTTCTGAAATCGGGTTCAAATTTGTGGTTAATTTCAATCTGACACAATTTTAGCGTGACCTAGCTACCAGGTAACTTTTAAGAATTTTTGGTGCAATTGACCCATGGTCGATTTTCTTCGAACCACACGCACCTCTTCAACACATTGGAAACTCTCGGTTGTCGTGAAAATCTCTAGGTTTCAAATACGGACACGGGCGCCAAAACGACAGAAAAATCGATTTAGTGCTGATCGACGAGAATTTTGCACATTAGTGGAATCACCCACGTTTAGCCACATATCTTAATCGAACCAACCTATCTCTAATCTCTGATCGATTTTTACCTGTGCTGTAATGACCCTTACAGATTTGCATGGTCAAGCAATCGATTCCTAGTCAAATTCTCAAGTCCATTAAGTTTAAAATCCATTAACGGCTTCACCTGATAGGCTAATTATCTCATGAGTGGCCATCTCAGAGAAGGGCACTATAGTCGCGTCGATGAAAAGCCTAACTTATCCAATCGAAATCAGAACTAAATTTTCAGGATGTCACAGATTCCACCTGATTGCAAAATTTCTGTCAAATGACACAACACCGATTTTTCTGTCATTTTCGTACCCTATGTCCGTATTTAAAATCTCGAAATTTTCATGACAACCGCGAGTCGCCAATGTGTCGAAGATGTACAATTTGGCTTGAAAATAATCAACCATGGGTCAATTATACAAAAAATTCCTAAAAGTTATCCGGTAGGTTAGGTCATGCTAAAATTGTGCCGAGATTGAAATTTACCGCGAAATTGAATCCGATTTTAGAAATTGAAAGTTCTGTCATGTCACGAGTCATTTTAGGACCGTCGACTCACCTTCTGAAGATTTTTCGGCAAATCGAAATTTTCGGCGAATTTTCAAAGTAAGGATATTTTGGATCGGAAAAATCCAAAGGCCGCTTTTGGTTGTATTTTTGGGATTCAAGTTGGACAGATTGTCAAGGAAAAATGTGAATTGGAGTGTGGGCACCTTAGTTGAATTATGTGGACCAAATTGAGTTGAATTGAAGGAGATTTGGAGGGGAATTGCATCCAATTTGAGGGAAAATGTTCCAAATTCGTAGCCCCCCATGGTGTGCAACATTTGGACCCTTAGGAGGCTTACCAAGGAAGCCTTGGGAGCTGCAAATGGCCGAGGATGACAACTAAGCTTGGTAGGGCCATGAACTTGAGTATTTAGATATTTTGGTGGCCCCCTCCTTGACCAACAGCCTTCTTCTACCTTCAGCAGCCACTTTCCCCATTGTTGAGTGAGTTGAGAAGCTTAGAAAACCAAAGGACAATAGCTAGCAGCTATTTGAAGCCACCGCATGCCCGCTCGAAGCTCGTCGGAACCATGCCGCCGCTTGCCTGCGCCCTTGCCCGTGCGATCCCGCATCCCCTGTCCGTCGTCGTCCCTGGTTGTCCAGCCGTGATGGTTGCTGTTTAGGCCACCGGAGCCACCATTTAGCCTTCGTCTAGCCCCGCAACAGCTCCGCCGGTCCCCTTTCACCATTTCCAGCCAACCGAGCCGCACGTGTAGCCCCCTCGACCAGCAAGTAGAAGCCGAAGACCTCAGCCCCGCTGAGACTTCGTGGCCCATTTCCGAGCCTTTCCCAGCCTTGTTTGTCGTCGTCGCTTTGGGGTTTGTCGCCCGTCTCCTCGTCACTGTCGCCGTGGACTCAACGGCTTGCAAATCCGGTGAGTTTACTCATTAATCTCCTCTTATGGAGTTAATTATGCTTAAGGGCTAATTAGTTTAGGTTAATTAAGGATTAGGTGGTTAGTTAGATTAGATTAGTGATTTAATTATCCAATTTTGCTTGTTAGGTGGTTAGATTATATTAATTAGGGACTAGGTAGGACGTGCTATTTACCTAGATAGGTTCGGGAATTTTCCCAACCCGTTTAGGCGGTTAATTAAGCAATTATGGCCTAGGTTAGGAATTTTGGTATTTAAATTGAATTATTTAATTAATTTGGTAATTATTTATTTATTTATTATTTTTCGAAAATTAGACCGGGATAGCCGGTGACCGGAATTTCATGCTGATTGCAATGGTGTGTTCATTTTATGCAATTGGATGTTAATTTGTGCAAATTGAGTACTATTTGGAGTTTTGTTCTTTTATTCCAAAATTTGGGAAATTTCAATATTTATTTAGAAAATTCCGGGTGTCGGATTTTCATACCGAAAATGATTTTATATACTATGTAAAATAGTGGAATTTTAAGAAGAAGGTTATGAATTTTTCGGGTTTGATCTGACGATGTACCCACACGCGACTATTTTCACTGGGTGTTTTTAATATGAAGAAAATAATCCAGGAACACTATATTAATTGAGGTATTTGAGTGCAAAGCACGGTGTCCTGGACCGAGAGTGAATGGTCGTGTGTTGATTAAGAGAGCCCATCCCAAGCGTTTACGCTGGACGCTACCCATTCATTGGGATTCGGGTCGTAGTAGATTCTAGACCTATGCTCCTTCGGGAAAGCCGTCTTGGAGAAACGTAGCCATGCTCAATGGGGTAAGACGATGCCTGGCTGCACCAGTAGACCGCCAAACTTCGAGTTGGTCGTGCCTTAGAGGGGAGAAATTAACAATTGAAACGCATGATTGATTGAGTTAGATGCACCTGATTATGAGACAAAACTGTGTGGCATGGTATGGAATATGTCGTAATGGTTTGGCCTTATAATTGGGACCCCTTATGATTGTTTGAGTTGAGTGAGGCATTTCTATTGTTGTGTGCCTTGATTATATGTAATTGTGTGTATATGAACTATGTTTACATGCAAGAGGGAACTAAGGCAAGGTAAGTTTTCTATATTGTGTGGCTAGGCCACCCTTGAGTGTATTTCCTTCCTAATAGGGTTTTTAGGGGGTGATATTGCTGAAATAATGTCTCACCCCGTCGTGGGCTTAACTTTTCAAGTCCTTAGATAGTGGTTGTAGAGGACCTGAAGCCCGGAGTCTGTGGAGGTGGAGTCTGAAGGATCGACATATGTGTTCGACTAATTGTCGTAGGACAGCTTCTTTTTGAGAGCCGATATTTTGTAGACTTTTGCCAAGACTCTTTGGTACCTAAACCTAGTTGTTTATAAAAGTGTGGCTTTGTGAAATGTTGCCCCGCTTTTCTATCACATGTTGTTTGTTGTCAGGGGTTTATTGTTTTGCTTCCACATGTGCATTAAAATGAAAGGGTCGGCAATTCGTTCTGGGAAGTTGCATTCGTATCGACCATTGAGGAATGGGCGCACGCCCTAGGATTCGGAACGTGACAAAAATGACCATAGGCACATTAATGAAACAACCATTTCGTATAATCGCAACGGGGTCAGATTTCGGAATGTCACAACTCTTCCCCTCTTATAAAAATTGTCTTCAAAATTTAAATCATTACAATACTTCTTCAAAAAGGTGGGGGTATTGATGTCTCATCACTTTTTCGCTTTCCCACGTGGCTCCCTCTGTTCCGTGGTGTTGCCATACCACTTTAACCAAGGGGATCGTCTTGTTGCATAGGACTTGCTCCTTTCAATCCACTATCCAAACCGGTTTCTCCACGTACGACACTCTCTCGTCCATGTCTAATTCTTCAAAATTTAGCACGTGGGTCGGTCAGGTTTATACTTTCTCAACATTGACACGTGGAAGACGTCATGAACCTGAGCAAGTCTCAGTGGCACTGCGAGACGATACGTTAAAGTCCCAATTCGCTCCAAAATCTCAAAGGGACCGACGTACCTCAGACTTAATTTCCCTTTTTTGCCAAAGCGCAAAGTACCCCTCATCAGTGACACTTTGAGGAATACGTGTTCACCAACTTGGAACTCTAATGGTTTACGCTGCTTATTTGCATAACTTTTCTGACGACTCTGAGCGGTCATGAGTCTTTCTCAAATAGCTTTGATGGCGTCGACTGACTGTTGAACCAACTCAGGACCAATGATCTTACGCTCTCCAACTTCATCCCAACAAACAGGAGTTCTGCAAGCTTTGCCATACAATGCTTCAAATGGTGCAATCTGGATACTTTTTGATAACTGTTGTTGTAGGCAAACTCGACTAGATGAAGCTGTTTCTCCCAGCTTCCTTTGAAGTCCAATACGCAAGCTTGCAGCATGTCCTTGAGGGTTTGAATCATCCTCTTAGACTGGCCATCCGTCTGCGGATGATAGGCCGTGCTGTACTGCAGCTTCATTCCCAAGGCAGTTTTTAAGCTTTTCCAAATAGCTACCATGAACTTTGGGTCTCGATCTGACATGATCGTCACTAGCACTCCATGAAGATGAACTATCTATCGCACGTACAATTCAGCATATTTGTCTAATGCAAAGTCCTTTCGTACGGCAATGAAGTGAGTAGAATTCCTTAATCTGTCAACTACAGCTCATATGGAATCATTACCTCGTTGATTTCTTGGTAATCCCATCACAAAGTCCATTGTGATATGTTCCCACTTTCACTCGGGAATCTCGAGAGGTTGCAGAAGTTCTCCAGGCTTGCAATGTTGTGCTTTCACTTGCTGGCATGTTAGACACTTGGCAACATGTCTGGCGATATCCGCCTAGATGAATGCTATAACTACTCCGATGAGTTTCTAACAATATCTCCTCCTTAAGCTCTGCATCGTCAGGTACACATAATTGCCCACCAAACTTTAGTGTTTCATCCTTAGTAACTTGAAAGTCAGCCTTCCTCTTTTCCGCATCCTCTTGCCGAATTTTCTGGATCTTAGAGTCTGTCAACTGCGGCGTCTTAGTCCTTATTTGCACTTCCGGTTCAATTATGAGGGTAGCCATGAGACTTGAAAGGTGGCACTCCTTAAACTTCAAATCCGAATCTCAAACTCCTTCGAGTAGGATCCACTCCTGAACCATCATTTGTGCAATCGATTATTTCTGACTTAACGAATCTGTGACCTTGTTGGCCTTTCTGGGATGATATAGGATGTCGCAGTCGTAGTCCTTGAGAAGTTACATCCAACGATGCTGCCTCATGTTCAATTCCTTCTGAGAGAATAAGTACTTTAGGCTCTAGTGGTCCGTAATGATCAAGGACTTTTCTCCGCATAAGTAATGTCTCCAAATCTTCAAAGCAAAGATGATCGATGCAAGTTCCAAGTCATGCGACGGATAATTCAACTCATGAGGTCTCAACTAACGAGACCTGTATGCAACAACTCTTCCATGTTGCATTAAAACACAAAACCCAGTCCTCTGTACGACGCATCACTGTTGCCACGCCCTGAACCTTGTCCGCGCACACATCCCTCGGTGGTCGACTAAAATTTTGCGAAGAACCTAGGTGGAGTCACCAACCCATTTGTTTTATGCACATGCCGAAACGAAATTTAAACATATACCCGGACAACAACAAACATAGGGATAGTAAAAATCAGCCAACACTTATTTCGCAAACCACACTTTATATACATGCCAAGTCAATCTTACAGGTCTATAAATAGAAGTTTGACTTAAAAAGAAACTACTGGGCCACCTACACTCCGGACCCTTCCACCTTGGATCTCTGGTCCTCCATGTCATCATCCGGAAAATTGACGTCCATGGGGTGAGCTACCTTATCATTCTCAGTTTCGACGGTAGGTCCATCAAAACCTTCGAGAGGACCCTCCTAAACCCCATTAGGCTCATTAAGGAACCACGCTTTGAAGCGATGAGGCACCAAGTGAGGTAAGCCCTCATCGACCCAAACCGCAGTCACCACCAACTCACGGGTCTAGGTGGTCCCGAGAATAGAGAAGAAGGTAGACTCGGACTCCATCTCCCATGGGCACCCAAAGTGGACATGACGTATCTCCATACTAGGGACTTGAAAATATTTAAACCACGATGGGGTCAGATAAAATCTCAGCGAGTCAACACCCTAAACCCCGATTAGGATGAAAATTCACTTAGAGGCGTCCTAAACATGCACCACATAAGACTTACCTCACCTTGGAGCGTTCCTGCACATTAGCTCATCACATATATCATATGCATACAACAAACATATTTAATAACTGGAACACCTCAATTTATCTTCCAAACAAACACATGGGTCCCGATTATATGGCCAAACTGTTATGACACGTTCCATTCCATGCCACATAATTTTATCCCATAATCAGGCCCAACTATCTCAATCACTCAATCGCGTCCTAGTTATTATGACCTACCGGTCATGGCCAACTCAACATCGGCGGTCATCCAGCATAACCGAATGTCGTCCCGCTCCATCGGGCATGGCATCATCCTGCATAAACGCATCAAGACGGCATTCCATAAAGGAGCGTCGGCCCAGCCTCCACTGCGACCGGGATCCATTGATGTGGAACATCTGAACTTAATCAAGCATCATCTAGCATAAACACATCAGTGTATTTAAGTGATCACACACCAGCACATACTTGGCCAAGAATACCGAGCTTTGCACTCAAACACCTCAATTTCAAATAATAGACTTGGCCTATTTTCTTCGTAATTAAAATTCCCGATAAAATAATTGTGCGCGGTCATGCATTTAAATTGAACCATAAAATGTGATATTCTCCCATTTCAAAATTCCACGATTTTATATAATACATAAAATATTTTTGGCGTAAAAAATCGACACCCGGTATTTTTCTAATTATATACCAAAAATCAATTTTTTGCAATAATAATCCATAACGACAACTAAGCACCCAACTGCACAATTAAGCAATCAATTTCACATATCAATTCAACCACGACGATTAGCGCAAATTCTGCAAAACGGCTATTCCGTCACAATTTACGCTAATTATAATTAATTAATTAAATAACAATTAATTAAATAAATCTAATTTAATTACACTAACCATGGTTAATTAAAATAATCATAGTTAACTAACTAACCCTAGTTAAATAAACTAACCCCTAACCAAACTAACTTAATTAACTAGTTCATATAACCAAACTAACTAACTAGCTAGTCCACCTAACTAGGATTAACCCTTAATCCTAATTAAAACTAAACTAATCCCCTAAGTGTAATTAACTTCCTAACCCGAGATTAGGGTGTTAACTCACCGAATTAGCATGGCGGCAGGTTCACGGTGACGGCGGCGCAAAGATGGTGAAGACCTGAGGCAACCATTTCTCCAATAGAGGCCAAACCAACGCTGAAAAACAACCTAGCAAGTCACTACCAAAGGGCTAGACTTGGTTGTGTTTGGAGGCTGGTCAAAGCTGTTGGCACAGCTGGAACAGGCGGCTGGACTGGCGGACGGATAGGCGTGGTTGTTGGAGTTAAGCGGAAGCTGCTGGTCGCCAGACTCAGCTGAACGATGATGCGGTGAGGGTTGGCGGTTTGGCGTTGGGGCTATTTGGTGTGGATAGTGAGGCGATGAGTTGGTGAGGGATCGAGTGTTAGTGGAAGTGACGAAGGAGATGAGATGCGAGCATGGAATGGAAGGGGGATGGCAGGTGATGAAATGGTGGAGTGGATTGTTCGGTGTCAGCAAAATAGAAGGGAAATGAGCGTGAAAAGGAAATGGGAAGGATGTGTGAGGAAGGAGAAGGCGGAGGTGATTTGGTTGAGAGAAGGGGGAAGTGGGCGCACACAAAAGGGGAAATTGAGAGGAAAGTGGAGGGAAAGGAGGGAAACAAAGTCAAGGTGAGGGCCAATTGAAATCCAACGGAAAATATCAAGCACTTGAGTGATTTGGACACAAAGTCTTCAGCTCACAATGTCAAGGGGACAACCAATGGCTGATTTTCTCTCATTTCTTCACCAAACAAAGCAATTTTGGTAGCCAAATAACACCCTTAAGCAGCCCATACGATTTCCAATTCTTTCCCGATTTGTCCGAAATTGATTTTCCGCAAAAATCCCGGACTCGATGGAATTCCTCCGAAAGATGAGACAATATCCTAAAAATAAATCATGGCACACTTGAACATTTAAATCCCAAAACTGAATTCAATTTCATGATTAAAATCGACAAAATGTGATTTTAATACAACCTAACCTATGGGGTAGCTTTTAAGGATTTTATCGCGTTTGACCCGTGGTCAATAATTTTTTATCCATGTTTGTGCATCTCGACTCATAGGCGACTCGTGGTTGTCGTAAAAATCACAAGGTTTCAATTACGTGTACCCGAATATAAAATCGATAGAAAATCAAGTTAGTGCCGTTCGACGCGAATCTTGCAATCAAGCATAATCACTTGCCATTCAATTACGTGTTTCCGTCTAATCAACCTATATTTGATCACATTTCAATTATAACGGTGTCGTATTGACCCTCGCCAATTATCATGGTCGAGTAGTTGATTTCCGATCGAATTCTCGAGTCTGCCGTGTTTATATCCCTTAACGGTTTCACCTAATAAATTAGTTAACTTGTGAGTGATTAGCTCAGAGAAAAAGGACCATAGGCACGTTGACGAAATGCATCATATATTCAAGACGGGGTCGAAATTCAGGATGTCACAACTGTAAATCACATACCCTCCAAGACCAGACGGAATCGTCAACACAGGTGCGGTAGTCAGCCTTTCCTTGAGCTCTTGGAAACTACACTCGCACTTTTCTGTCCATGCAAACTTATCTTCATTTTCAGCAGTTGAGTCAGAGGCATGGCTATTGCTAAAAATCTTTCCACGAATCGTCTATAATAGCTTGCCAATCCCAAGAAACTTCGGATCTTGGTCACTATCGTCAGTCTTGGCCAGTTTATCATGGCTTCGATCTTAATTAGGTCCACGGAAATCCCTTCACCAGAAATCACGTGACCTAAGAAAGCTACACGAGTTAGCCAAAATTCACACTTACTGAATTTAGCGTACAGCCCATGTTCTCGCAGGGTCTGAAGCACTGTCCTTAAATGTCTTTCATGCTTCTCTGAACTTCTCGAGTACACCAAGATATTGTTAATAAACACAATCACAAACTGATCTAGATACTCCTTGAATACTCGATTCATCAAATCCATGAAAGTAGCTAGTGCGTTGGTTAAACCAAACGGCATTACGGTGAACTCATAATGGCCATAAAGCGTACAAAAAGACATTTTTGGTATGTCTTCCTTCTTAATCCTCAACTGATGGTAACCTGTCCTTAGGTCGATCTTGGAAAATATCAACACTCCCTGTAGCTGATCAAACAAGTCGTCAATTCTTGGCAATAGATACTTGTTCTTGATCGTCGCCTGGTTGAATTGCCGATAGTCGATGCAAAGGCGCAACGAACCATCCATCTTCCTCACAAATAGTAGTGGTGCTCCCCAAGGTGATGCACTAGGACGTATGAATCCTTTATCCAAGAACTCCTGCATCTACACCTTTAGTTCCCTCAACTCTAACAACGACATACGGTAAGGAGCCTTTGAAATTAGCTTTGTCCCAGGGGCCAACTCAATCATGAACTCGATCTCCTTTTCTAAGGGTAAATCGGGTAATTCCTCAGGAAATACATCAGAAAACTCCTGTACCATAGTGATGTTCTCCATCTTTGGCTCCTCAACTATCGTATCTACTACAATTGCCAAATAACCTTGGCAACCCACCTCTAACAAACGAGCACGTGCCCATTCCTCGGTGGTTGATGGAATTACGACGTCTCAAGACACATCGTCGACCAAATCATTTTAATGCACATGCGAAAGGAAATAAACAAATCCCCCGACAGCAACCAACATGGGATAGAAAAGCAGGAAATAATTTCACAACCAAAACATTTTTATATACACACCGATTTATATACAAAGGTCAACAACCAAAAGTCTAGTACAAAAGGAAGGGTCAACAAGCCAGCTAGGCACACGAATCCCCAACTAAAAACTTCGAGGCCTCCTGGGGTTATAGGTCCACCACAGCACCATTAGGAGGGTCAACTGTACCTTTGCCATGAGCGGCGTCTACCACCGCAGCTGAGACCTCAAAACCTGGGAGGGGACCCACTTTGTATCCATTGAGCCCGCGAGGAAACCACGCCTTAAATCGATGAGGTATCCTCTGAGGTAGGCTCTTATCAACCTAGACGGTGGTCATTACGAGCTCATAGACCTAGACCCCGTGGCCCCCGGGAACAAGGAAATCAGTAACTAGCTCGGTAACCCTCATAGGTTGACCAAAACGTTCCAGAGGAACTGCCATCTAAGGACTTGAAAAGATTGAGTCCACGACGGGGTGAGACAATTTCTCAGCAAGTTCACCCCATAAACCCCAACTAGGAAGGAAATACGCCTAAAGATAGTCTAATCACACATCACGGATGACTCACCTCGTCTCAGTTCCTTCATGCATGTCAGTACAATTCTTATCACATATGCATATAATAGATGCACACATCAATTGGAACGTCTCACTCAATCTCAAACAATCACAGGGGTCCTGATTATAGGGTTAAATTGTTATGACACGTCCCATACCATGCCACGCAATTTTGTCCCATAGTATGGCACGTCTATATCAATCAATCACACGTTCTAATTGATTACGGCCCCTAGGGCACAGCCTACTCGACGTTCGGCGGTCTTTTGGCATAGCCAGGCATCGTCTCACCCCATTGAGCACGGCAACGTCTCTACTAGACGGCAATCCCAAAGGAGCATTGGTCAAGAATCTATTGCGACCAGCTTCTGTTGTCCAAGGGCATCCCATATAGGGTTAACGTCCAGCGTAAATACTCGTGACAAGTTCTAATAACCAACACATGACCATTCAATTATGGCCAAGGACACCGTGCATTGCACTCAAATGTCTCAATTAAGATAATGTGGTTGGCCCGTTGTTTTTTGTATTGAAAACACTCGGTGAAAATAATTGTGTGTGGATACACGGTCAAATCAAACTAGAAAATTGATATCATTCCTTTTAAAATATCACTATTTGATATAGTATTTAAAACCATTTTCGATGTCAAAACTCAACACTCGGGATTTTCTAATTAAATACCAAAATTTCACAATTTTGGAATAAATAACCAAACTTTCATTCACCACTCAATTTGCACAAATTAACATCCAATTGCATAAACTAAGTACACCATTGCAATTAGCACGAAATTCCGGTCACCGACTATCCCGATATAATTTTCGAAAAATATTAAATAATTACAAAATTACAAAAATAATTAAAAAAAATGCAATTAAATCCAAGAAATGCTAACCTAGGGCGGAAATGCTAATCTAACCACCTAAACGGGCCTAGAAAATTTATGCACCTATCTAGATAAATAATACATTCTATCTAGCCCTTAATTAATCTATTCTAATCACCTAACATGCATAATTAAGCAATTAAATCACTATTTTAATCTAACTAACCACCTAATCCTTAATTAGCCTAAACTAATCAACCCTTAAGTATAATTAAATCCCTAAGTAGAGTTTAGCAAGTAAACTCATCGGCGACAGAGACGCGAAGGCAGGCGACAACCAAGCCTGCGGTGACACCAACCAAGGCCCGAAAGAGACCTCAAACGGGGCTTGAAGACCAAGGGCCCTTGCTAACTTCAACCTTTGTCCTTGGGCCAAAGGGGGTGGACTGAGCGGCTGGAAGCGGCAAGGAGGGATGGCAATGGTGTAGTAGGGCCAGGCGAGCGACGACAGTGGCTCCAGCGGCTTGGACGGCTACAAACAGTGGCTAGGCCACTTGTGGGACCTACGAATAGAAGCGGATGACGGCGCTAGACTGAGGGACGATCGCAAATGACGGACGGGCTGGCACGGGCTTTGGTGATGCTTAACGAGTAGCAAGAGGCTTAGACAGGCAGGCACGATGGCTAGGGGTGGTCGACGGGCAGGGGGAGCTTTCTCTGGTTCTCTCAAGCTTTTAAAACACCAAACTATGGAGAAAGTAAGCCAAGGGAAGAAGAAGAAGAAGCTGCTGAAAAGGGGGGGCCCAAAAATGCCTCAAAGTCCACTAGCCAAGGCTGTCATCCTTAGCCAATTTCCTCTCTATGGCTTCCTCAAGAAGTCTCCCAAATTGTCTATAAAGTTGCAGCACCCCCTAGCTACGAATTTGGACACTTTCCCTCTTCAATTTGATTTAATTCTCCTCCAATTGGACTCAAATTGGTGTCCAAAAATTCAACCAAGATGCCCACACTTAAATTTACATTTTTCCTCACTAATTGAACCAACTTGACAGCCAACGGTGTGCTCAAACACGGTCCTATATTTTTCCCAATCCAAAACGGCCTTACTTTGAATTTTCGCCAAAAATCCCGATTTGCATAAATATCTTCGGAGGGTGAGTCGATGTTCCTAAAATGAATCGTGACATGACAGAACTTTCAATTTTCTGAAATCGGGTTTAAATTCGCGGTTAGTTTCAGCCTGACGCGATTTTAGCGTGACCTAACCTACCGGGTAACTTGTAGAAATTTTTAGTGCAATTGACCTGTGGTCAATTATTTTTTAGCCACATTGTACATCTTCGACACATTGGTGACTCTCGATTGTCGTGACAATCTGAATGTTTCAAATACGAACACAAGATATAGAAATGACTGAAAAATCAGTCTAGTGCCGTTCGACAGAAATTTTGCAATAAGGTGGAATCACCCACACACTAATCACATACCTCTATTGAATCGACATATCTCTGGTCTCTGATCGATTTTGACAGTGCTGTATTGACCCATGCAGATTAGCACAGTCGAGTAGTTAATTTTTGGTCAAATTCTCAAGTCTATTGCGTTTAGATTGCTTAATGACTTCACTTGATAAACTAGTTATCCCGTGAGTGATCAGCTCAAGGAAAAGAACTATAGGTGCATTGATGAAAAGCCCAACTTATTCAATAAAAAACAGAACCTAAAAATCAGGATGTCACAGTTGGGCCCGAATCTGCGACTCGGATGCGCGACTCACTCGTTCAAATTCCTCTCGATTGGCTCGGCCCTTTTGTACAGATCATTATAATCCTTAAGATTCAGCCGCATCAGTGGATCCTTGATCTCCAATCTCAATCCGTCTCTAAACCTCCTTGCTCTGTCCACCAGGTCTTCAATCAGCCTCAGTGCGTACTTGGACAACTCAGCGAACTATGCCTCATACTGGTCCATTGTCAAATGGTTCTGATGAAGATGCTAGAATTTTGCCATCTTTTGCTCTATGGCACAGTCAGAAAAGTACTTCCCATAGAAGACTTCCACGAAGGCATTCCACAGCGGAACCGTACCTTCGAAAAACACTCTCCCTCTAGTGGCTTCCCACCAAGTACTTGCATTCCCTTGCGACTGGTAGACTGCCAGGAGTGCCTTGTCTTCCTTAGAGCACCTCAGTAGTGCAAAGACTTTCTCTAGCTCTCGGAGCTAGAGGATTGGAACCTCAGGATCACCTACTCCTATGAACCTCGGCGGTTTCAGCTTCAGGAACTGCTCCACAAATTTATGCATCTGCCACTCACCATTCCCATTTCCTAGCAGGACTTCAGCAGGTGTGGCAACAATAGCAACAACAGCATTGGCAGTAGCAGTGGCAGAGACGGTAGCGATAGCTTGGTTCTAGGCCTGTTGACACATCGTGTTCCCTAACGTCTCTAGCACCTGTACGATCCCATCTATCCTAGGATCTCTCGGTGCTCCTACCCCAGTACCAACCTGCGCCGGTACTCTTTCCCTCGCGCTAGCCTAAGCTGACGCTCTACCTCAAGCACCAATCCTAGTCGGCATCCTTCCCCGAGTAACAGATGCAACTACCCTCTTCTGAGGAGTCCTCTGCTCAAGGTCACTCATTCTATAGAATCTTTATAGAACCTGCCTTCCAATTACAACACATAATTAGAAATATGAGCGACCCACACAAAACAATTAACCAATCACAAGCATCAGCGTAAGGAAAAAGTCTTTCCTAGCTAACTATCCCTTGACCCATCGCACCTTATCATTCCAGACACTGACCAGCTCTGATACCACTTCAAGACGGGGATGTCATGCCCCGAACCCCGGGTAAGCGCACATCCCTCGGCGGTCGATTAAAATGCGACATTCTAAGACGCGTCCCCAACCCATTCATTTTATCTTTCAATTAAGCACATGCAGAAGCAAATTAAATAAACACCCAAACAACCATCAGAAACAGGGATAGTAAAAACATGATGGCAAATTTTTCACAAAGCACACTTTATAAACACACCAAGTTAATTGCCATGCCCCGAACCCCGGGCATGCAACAACCCCTTCCTTGGTAGATAAAAAGCGATGTCCCAGGACTCATCACCAACCCTTCATTTTTAATCTTTCATTATGTGCAATCGGAAAACGATCCATCTCCCCATCACACGGGCAATTAAGCAATCAAACAGGGATAGTGAGATGAACAACGGAAACACCACAACAACAACTCGTATATACATTTTTATATTAGATTAACCTATGGAGGATCGTTTTCAATCTCCAAGCCCAACAGAGGGTTGATCCATCCTTTAAGCCAGACCAAAAAGAAACTAGGCTAGGCTAATCCAACTATACACTAAAAGAAACCCTTGAGTTCGGCACTACATTCACTCGGATATGGCGAACTCAGACTCTGTCGATTCAGAGTTGGAGCCGTACGGTTCAGTCATTGGTGAAGCAGGGCTAGGGTTCTCCACTGCACCGTCATGAGGGTCTAGCTCCATGGGATCCTAGTCATTGTCCTCAGGGCCCCTACCAGACGACCCGTCAAAACCTCTCAGGGGACCGATCAACATGTCACCATCCTGGATGAACCACGCTAAGAACCTATGGGGTATCCATTGCCCCGGTTTCTCATCCACCCAGATGGTGGAGAGATACTTCTCATATAGATGCACCCAACCCGGGAAGCGGTGGCGTGTTACAACTGTATCCCAGTCCTTGGGGATAACAAACCTCATTGGCGGAAGTGCCATCCTAAGGACCTGAAAGTGGTTATACAATAACCAGTGAGATATAAATCTCAGCGAGTCCTCCCCTAAGCTCCCGGTTAGGACACCAACTCAACTCAGGGTATCTCTCTAGAACCACCCCCACAAACTTACCACGACTAATAAGCAATAATCAACAAATCACAACAGCCAAAGTCAACCACTGACCACATAGTCGGTTCACATGTAACCTTATTTGGTATGCCATACCCTGCACGTTACGTCTCAGCACAATACATGCAATGCACGTGGCGATTAGATGATGCAGTTCATCAATCACATACGAGTCGCGTCACAAGCGATCTCACCTAGCCATTGCCACACCCTACACGTTATCGATTCGTGCGTGCGTGCCATAAATAGTGTGCTCAACTCATGCATAGTCAAAATCAATGATACCATGATCCTCATATGCTCATGCACATTAGTGCGCTACATATCATGCATCAATCAGTCACACGGGTCCCGATTATAAGGTAAAATCGTTGTGACACATCCCATACCACACCACACAATTTTACCTCAAAATAAGGTACAACCATCTCAACACTCATGCGTGTTTCTAGTTCCTACGGCCCATTGGCCACGGTCTACTCCCAATTGACAATCCGGTTAATTTATGACCTCCCGACCATGGCTAACTTTCCAGGCAACGATTATCGATCTCAATCCTCATGCGTACTCTAGTTATTAATGACCTCCTGGCCATGGCTAACTTTCTAGTCAGCGTTCATCACCTATGACCTCCCGGCCATGGCTAACTTCTTCATCAACGATCATCCAACTCCCGCCCCATCAGACATCGGTCTAGAATCTACTGCGATCGGCTTCCGACTCCCGTCGGGTATTGCCCCCAAACTCCCATTGGGTGGCGGTCCAACCATTGATTACGCAAAGATACCACCACAACTCACTACATATCGCCCCAAACTCCTGTTAGGTGATGGATTCCACTTCTTGATCACGCAAGCACACCATTAAGACTCTCTTCTTATCTTTGAGCATTTAACCAATACACAATGCTCGCAAATACAATTTCAAATCATTTTTTTCGAAAGGCGATGTCATGTCCCGATCCTCCGAGCACATGCCCATCCCTCCATGGCCAATTAAATAGCAACATCTCATGATGCATCGCCGACCCATTCATTTTAAAATGCATGCAGAAGCAAATAAATAATCCCCAGACAACAACAAGATGGGATAGAAAAGTAGGGCCACAGTTTTCTAAACCAAACCACACTTATATATATACATAGTAACCCATATCATATATAATACAAGTTGATATATAGATTCAAGGTCTACAACACAAGGGGGGTTTGCCAACAGCTACTAATGTTCCTCCTGCTCCACATTGTCACTAACATTTGAGCCTACAGCCAAGTACACCGGAGTTCCTGGATCTTCGAGATCTGGGTCTACCGCGTCTACCACCGAGCCTCTGGGGGGATCTGTTAAGCCCTTTCCAAAAGCAACCTTCAGCACATACAGAGGTATCTCAGATTTCGGTATGGGACCCTCTCTCTGGCCATCATGAGCCTGGCATTACCATGATCTGTATCGGTGGGGTACCTTTTTAGGTAGACCCGCATCGACCCAGACTATGGACCTTTCAAGCTCATAGGTCTAGCCCTTAGGGCTCCCATGCAATGGAATGTAAGACATTTGTTCTATGACTTTCCTCAGCTGACCAAAATGCTCAGGAGGAGCCGCCATCTATGGACTTGAAATGTTATCCCACAACGGGGTAAGACGACGTCTCAGCGAGTTCAATCCCCTAAAACCTGACTAGGGAGAAAATACACCCTAAGGGCTGCCTAAGCACAAACACGAGTCAAAGGGCTTACCTTGGCCTTGATCTCTTCATGTAAGTCAATATAATTTAAACATTCACCGAATCACATCAACAAATAAAGCCATCACACCAGATCGACTCATCGATCAATCGACCTAGTCGATTTCATGTCATCAAGACCATCACATGGTCACTTCAACTACTCACTCCAACTATTAATTACGGCCCAACGAGCATGGTCTACCAAATGCTTAGCGATGAATTTCGGCCCAACGAGCTTAGCCGATTCCAAGTTCGGTGGTAAATTATGGCCCAATGGGCACAACCATACTTTGGTAGTTAATCGTGGCCCAACAGGCACATCCATGCTTCAGCGGTTAATTACGGCCCAGTAGGCACAGCCATACTTTGGTGGTTAACTTGATTTAACTCATAACATCATGCCCAACAACTTTCAATAGTCATCTTACTACGACTATAAATCATCACATGATTATTCACCCACGACCATGGACATGGTATTCCACCCTTAAATTCTTCAATTAACATAATACCTTGGCCTATTTTCCTCCGGTTAAAGATACCCGATACAAATAATCGTGTGTGGGTACACGGTCGGCCTGAGCTAAAAATATAATATCTTTACTTTCAAAACTCCCACCATTAATATAGTCGATAAAAATATTTTTGGGACTGTAAACTGATGCCCGGTAATTTTCTAATTAAAAACTGAAATTAAAAATTTTTGGGATAAATACTCCAAAATTGCCAATCACACTCAATTTGCACAAAATAACAATCAATTAAATAAATCAATTACACCATTGCAATCAGTACAAAATTCTAGTCACTTAGGCTATCACGGTCTAATTTTTCAGAAATAAATAATTAATTAATTAATTACGGAAATTAATTATGAAATGCAAATAAATAGGACTTAGGCTCGTAAAGCCCTAATTAAAAGCCGAGACGAGCTTGGAAAATTTCTGAACCACTCTAGATAAATACTAGAGCTTGTCTAGGCTCTAATTACACTACGCTAACCACATAACATGCAATAACGATTAACTAAATTGCTAATTTATTCTAACTATCCACCTAATTCATACTTAGTCTTAACTAATCAACCCTTAAGCATCATTAACTTACTAAGCAAAGATTAGTGAGTTAAACTCACTTGAGTAATGATCCGCTTGGATCAAAACGACGGGGATGCGGCGGGAGATGAGAAACTCCAAAGTAGGACCGCCAAACGGGGTCGGGAACCGCCCGAAAACAACTCAAACAGTGGTTGGAATACCCACTATCGTTTGGTTCTGTTCGGGGGCAGAGAGAGGTGGATAGGTTGATTTGTTGAGCAAGCAAGGACTAGTGGTGGGCAGGCGGAGCTTCAGCGGACCAGACGGGTGGCTCTAGGCTTTGACGGCAGTCGAAGGCAGCTGAACGAGCTTCGGCACGACTTGAGGCAGCAAGCAGGGATGGGAACGATGACGCAAGGACGCACGGCTAGGCGGAACCAGAACGACAACTAGCAGAGCTCAGAGGTGACTTCGGCTGGCAATGATGACGAACAACAGCGAGCAGCGGTTTCAGCGAGTTGGTGGCTGGCTGGTTCGGTGTTTCTGGGTTGCTAGAGTTTGAATAGCAAGGAGAGAGAAGAGGTGGTCAATGGAAATGGTGGGGAAAGGAGGTGGGGATCGGCTTGCTTTGTGGAGGGGACCATCAAGCCTTCTACCTCATCTTCTTGTTCCCTAGCTTGGTCCCACCATGCAGCTGGCTTTCCTCAACAAATTACAGCCACAAAATTCCTTCTAGAAGCCCTTGAAGTGGCCCACAAGTTGGGTCCATGGGGGCATACAATTTGCACATTTGAACCTCAATTTCCATTCAATTCCTCTTTAAATTGACCCAATCCGGCCTCTATAAATTCAACCATCAAGTCCTCTATCAAATTTTCATTTTCCCTCGCCAATAAATCCTACTTGCATCCCTAATTCGCAATAAAAAATGGTCATCGGCATTTCCCGATCAAAAACGACCCTACCTCAACTTTTTCCGCCAAAATCTCGACTTGCAGAAAAATTTTCGGAGATTGAGTCGGCGTTCCTTAAATGACTCGTGACAAGACAGAACTTTCAATTTTTGAAATCAGATTCAAATTTGTGGTTAATTTCAATTTGACGCGATTTTAGCGTGATCTAGGTTACTGGGTAGCTTTCATAAATTTTTAGTGCAAATGAGCCGCGGTTGATTTTCTTCGAGCCACAATGAACCTCTTCACACACTGGCGACTCTTTATGGTTGTGAAAATATCGAAGTTTCAAATACGGACACGGAGTACCAAAACGACAGAAAAACCAATCTAGTGCCGGTCAACGAGAATTTTGCAATTTAGTAGAATCACCCACGTTTAACCACATATCTCGGTCAAACCGACCTACCTCTGATCTCTAGTCAATCTTACTGTGTCATAATGATCTTGATAGATGAGCACGGTCAAGTAGTTGATTCTTGGTCGAATCCTCAAGTCTATTGCATTAAAATCCCTTATTTACTTTCCCAGATAGTCTAGTTATCTCAGCAGTGATCAATCCTGAACTATAGGCGTGTCGATGAAAGGCTCCCTTTATTCAATTGAAAGCATAAGTGAAAATCTAGGATGTCACAGGCAGTCCATTTCGGTGTCCCTTGGACAAAGCATATTTCCCTTTTTATGAAAATCACTCAATTCATGCAGATGCCCATACATTTATACACTCAAATCGCCTCATAAGATCGAAACACATGAAATTAGACAACTTTTCATTCTCGGGTGAACAATGTTTCGTGAACAGTGTCGCGTGAACAGTGAATTTCAGAATTAAATAACTAATAAATTAAATCCAAAAGTCATTAAAAACACTAATTAAAGCAAGCAATTAATCAATTAAAGTTAACCAAGCTTAATTAAGCACATAAGCCACAATTAAGCCAATAAAGCAAGGTTAAACTAAACTAGTCTTAGTAATTAATCTAGCCACCTATCTTAGGAGTAATAAAACTTAATTAAGCCTCCTAAACTAGAATTAACACTAATTAAACCAACCCTAAGCAAGTTTAGATACTAATCGGTGGATAAGGAGCTAAAGTCACCCATTAAATGGGCCAGAGACATGGACGCGGGGACGACGACGGAGGCTACGCTTGGGAACCTCAACCACGACAATCCAAGGCGGTCTCGGGGCTGGAACAACAACCACAAACTTGGACTCCCACTGAAACACTAAAAACTGGATTGCCAGAGGAGGAACAAAGCTGAACAGGCTTGCCCGGAGCTTCGACGAGGGGTTGGCTGGCAACCGGCGGCACCTGGAGGTCGAGGGGGACCTGTCGGTGGCTAGGCTGGGTGGAGGAAGGGTTGGAATGGAATGAAAATTGCGAAAATCGCAAAATAGTGCAGGTGGGCAGGCAGACTGACGAACTGGCGAGCGGTTTCTTCCAATCGACAGGCGGGTCGACGATCAGCTCCATTCGGCGAGTGGCTGGGTCCTCCTGTATGGTTTGAGCCTTCTGAAGATGACGGTGGGTGGCACGAAGGCTGATTCTCACGGGAAGACAACTTTTAACTCAGGTTTTTGGAGAAATGTCAGTTGGAGCAGAAGTAGGAAGAAAGGAAAACAGGGGAGAGAGTGAGTCCAATAGAAATAGGGCTGAAGGGGGGGAGAGAAAGAGTGAAGTGAGGGCAGAAATTCAAGCCCCAAATCCCCATGCAAAGATGACCTCATCTTCTCTCTCTTCCTTTGCCCTTATCCAAATGCTTGTAAGGGCAATTTGGTCATTTCCACCTTGCACCATTTCCCAATCTGCCCTTGGGCTGAAAATGAAGTACGGACCAAAGAGATGGGCTAGAAAATGAATAGGAATGTGCTTGGGAATTGATTGGGGTCAAATGGGCTTGAAAGATAAAAAGGTGGATTGGGCCTAATGGGCTCACTAGCTTGCTTGGGCCTTCCATGGTGGCTGTCTCACCTCGAGCCTAAGGTCCACACTGGTTTTGCTAGGCCCACATCCTCATGGGCTTGTTTCCTCGGTCCATAAGTACCTTTTTCCAAACACATGGCTTAACCGATGTTGTCAACCGTTGAAGTAGCATCATCTAAAGTCCGTCCCGGATGTTCCCGATAATTTGAAGTCCAATCTTGGGTTCTCATGCCATATCAATTTCGCCCTAATGCCATTTTGGGTACAACTCAGACTGATAGACGACTTTGAGCATTCACTCGTAATCGACTCGTGCCAAACCACGTTCAAGACATCTCAACACATGGACATCCTTGACTACATGAATTTGGAGAGGATAGATTCTTATTTTAAAGTGCACGATTATTGAGGATCGACCTAGGGTCGTTCGCAGGCTCAATAATAGTAAACAGAATCACCCGTCATTCCATTATGTTCTGTCCGCGAATCGACTTCTAGTCATCCTTGAAATCGGCCTGCCTATTTACTGGATCATCCTCACGTAAGTCTCACGGTCAAGTTGTTTTCCCAAGTCAAGTTCTTTAGTCGTACGAGTTCTGTCCTCATTAGCCTTTCCCCTCAAGGTCAGTATCCCAGGAGTGATCAATTCCGAGCGAGATTAACCAACAATGCATTGATGAAATTCACATTCATTCATCCCTGACAGGAATCGAATTTCAGGATGTCACAACTCTTCCCCTCTTATAAAAATTTTGTCCTCGAAATTTAAACCGTTAAAATTCTCCTTCAAAAAGGTGGGGGTATTGTCATCTCATCGATTCTTCGCTTTCCCAAGTAGCTCCTTCTATCTCGTGGTGTTGCCATACCACTTTGACTAAAGAGGTCGTCTTGGTACATAGCGCTTGTTCCTCTTGATTTATAACCTGAACCGGTCTTCGTCGCCTCTTTGCCTTACTTTTCTAGCAACTCTAAATAGCTTTAATTCTCCCTCAAATTACTATATCGACATCTACTGATTGTTGAACGAACTCTCTCTGATTTCAACCCAACAAACTAGAGTTCTGCACTCTCTGCCATACAACGCTTAAAACGGTGTCATCTGAGCGATCTGCTGATAATTGTTACAATGAGCTTTTGACAAGATCTCTTCCTTAAGTTCCACATCATCGGGTATGCACAATCGTCTACAAATTTCAGTGTTTTGTCCTCGGTAGCTTGCAAATCAGCCTTTCTCTTTTCCGTATCTTCCTGCAGAATCTGCTAGATCTCAGGATCTGCCAACTGTAACATCTTGATTCTTAGCTGTACTTCTAGTTCAATTCTAAGGATGGCCATAAGACTTGAAAGGCGGCCTACCTCAGATTTGAAACCAAATCTCCAGCTCCTTCGAGTAAAAATCCACTCCCGAATCACCATTTGCGCAATTGATGACTTTCGATTCAACGCATCTTTAGCTTTACTAGCTTTCTCCGGGGTGATATAGGAGATCGCAATCACAATCCTTGAGAAGTTCCATTCTACAACATTGTCTCTACATATTTCCTTGTTTTCTTCAGCAATCTAGTTAGAGACATAGCTATTGTTGACAACCTTCCCACAAATCGTCTGTAAAAATCTACCAACCCTAAGAAACTTCTTATCTCTATTACCGTCATCGATTTTGGCCAATTGACCACGGCTTCAATCTTGGTCGGGTTCACAAAAATCTCATCCAAGTTCTTGTAAGGTCTAAAGAACCGCCGTTAAACGTCTTTCATACTCCTCTAGACTTCTAGAGTACACCCTGATGTTGTCGATAAACACTATCACGAACTCGATCTTCATTTATGGGGCAAACTAGATGATTCCTCAGGAAACGGGTCAGAAAACCTTCGTACCACGGCGATGCTTTCCACTTCGACTCCTTAACTGTCATATCCACTACCGTTGCCAAATAACATTGGCAACCCACATCCAATACCCAGTTTCCTTAAATGACGACATTAAAATAAATGAGGGTCCTCCTCGATTTTCAACAAACATGAAACTTTCTCCAGCCAACGGGTTAAACTGATTACTACATAACAACGATTCAATATAACAAGATGCTCCTTGAGCCAATCCTTTTTTCATTTACAACTTCAAAGTTATACATAAGCCAAAATAGCCAAGTACCACTCTAACCAGTGATTTTCCTTTTTACAACTTTATTTCAAAAAACTTAAATTCTACAAGCTTAACCAAAATTTCGATGTGCCATTCTGATAAAATTATCCCAAAAACATTCTTCCCTCGATCGGTGCATGGCTCGGTTCATTCCTATCCTCCTTGCCATTCTAGTGGCGTCTCATCTGTGGTGCATTTCCTCTCTTCTGTCCCATCAGTGGCGGCGGTTGTAGCTGTTATGGTTCCATCAGCCTGCACGGACAATCCTTCACCCGGTGCCCATGCTGGTTACATCTGTAACACGCTTCCAATAGACCAGGACACGAAGTTAGTCCATGCTTCATTTTACAAACGGGATATTCTCCTTTAGTCATTGGCCTTTTCCCTAACCAATCACCATTTCTTCTTGACCCGAACCGCGACCCTGATGCAGCGGCTTGTTCATTCAAGTTCCTCTCTAACAACTAGGCCTGTCCATATAGCTCATTATAATCTTTCAGATCGAACAGCACCAGCGGAGTCCTCAGCTCTGGTCGGAGGACGTTTCTGAACCTCTTAACCCTGTCAGCTGGATCCTCAATCAGCCTGGGGGTGTACTACGATAGCTTTGCAAATTTGGCCTCGTACTGGTCTACTGTGATCAAACCTTAACAAAGGCACTAAAATTCCTCAATCTTCTGTACCCTAGCACTGTCAGAGAAGTACTTGCCATTAAAAGCTTCAAGGAAGGCGTCCTACATCGAAACCACAACTTCAGGGAACACTATTCCTCTGGTGGCCCTCCACCAAGTGCTTGCATTACCCTGTAGCTGATAGACTGCAAGGATCACATTCTCTTCCTCTGTGCACCTCAATAGTGCAAAAGCCTTCTTCAAGTCTTTGACCCAGAGTGTTGTAGCCTCAGGGCCCCTTGCACAATGAATCTTAGCGGTTTCAGCCTCAGAAATTGCTCGATAAGCTTGTGCACTGGCCTTTCAGCAATCACATTCCCAGGTGGAACCTCGGCAGGTGCGAAAGCAGCAGCATCAGCGACGGCATTGGCAGCAGTAGTGGCGGCTGCAGTAGCGGCGGCTGTAGCGGTGGCGACGATAGTTTGATTCTAGGCTTGCTGCCCTACCACATTTCCTAGCAACTCTAGTGCCTGTATGATCCCTTCAACTCTCGGATCGCTAGCGCACGTGAACAGTGCGTGTGAACAGTGTTTTGTAAACAATGTTTTATGAACAGTGTTGCGTGAACAGTGAATTTCTAGAATTAAATAACTAATAAATTAAATCCAAAAGTCATTAAAAACACAAATTAAAGCAAGCAATTAATCAATTAAAGTTAACCAATCTTAATTAAGCACATAAGCCATAATTAAGCCAATAAAGCAAGGTTAAACTAAATTAGCCTTAGCCATTAATCTAACCACATATCTTACAACTAATATAACTTAATTAAACATCCTAAACTAGAATTAAGACTAATTAAACCAACCCTAAGCAAGTTTAGGCATTAATCGGTGGATTAGAAGCTAAACACATCCGCTAAACGGGCTGGGAACCTCTACCACGACGATCCAAGGTGGTCTCAAGGCTGGAACAGTAACCAGAAACTCGGACTCCCACTGAAACACTAAAAACTAGACTGCCAGAGAAAGAACAAAGCTAAACAGGCTTGGTCGGAGCTCCGACGAGGGGTTGGCCGGCGACCGGCGGCACCTGGAGGTCGAGGGGGACCTACTGGTGGCTGGGTTGGGCGGAGGAAGTGTTAGAATGGGAGGAAAATCGTGAAAATCGTGAAACAGTGCAGGTGGGCAGGCGGACCGACGAACCGGCGAGTGGTTTCTTCCGGTCAGCAGGCGGGTCGACCGGCAACTCCGTTCGGCAAGCGGCTTGGTCCTCCCATACAATTTGAGACTTCTGAAGATAATGGTGGGTGGCATGAAGGTTGATTCTCACGGGAAGACAACTTTTAACTCGGGTTTTTGGAAGAAAGTCAGCTTGAGTAAAAGGAAAACAGGGGAGAGAGAGAGAGGGTCCGGTCGAAATGGGGCAAAATGGAGGAGAGAGAGAGTAAAGTGAGGGTAGAAATTCAAGCCTCAAATCCCCATGCAAAGATGACCTCATCTTCTCTCTCTTCATTTGCTCTTATCCAAATGCTTTTAGGGGCAATTTGGTCATTTCCACCTTGCACCATTTCCCAATCTGCCCTTGGGCTGAAAATCAAGTATGTGCCTAAGAGATGGGCTAGGAAATGAATAGAAATGGGCTTGAGAATTGATTGGACTCAAATGGGCTTAAGGTTTACTAATGGGCTTGAAAGATAAAAAGGTGGGTCGGGCCTAATGAGCTCACTTGCTTGCTCGGTCCTTCCACGATGGCTATCTCACCTTAGGCCTAAGGCCCACACTGGCTTTGCTCGGCCCACATCCTCATGGGCTCGTTTCCTTGGTCTGTAAGTCCCTTTTCCAAACACACGGCTTAACCGACATTGTCGACCGTCGAAGTAGCATCATCCAAAGTCCGTCCCGGACGTTCTCGATAATTCAAAGTCCAATCTTGGGTTCTCATGCCATGTCAATTTCTCCCTAATGCCATTTTGGGTACAACTCAGACTGACAGGTGATTTTGAGGATTCACGCGTAACCGACTCGTGCCAAACCACGACGGGGTGAGATAAATCTCAATGAGTCAAAACCCTAAACCCCAATTAAGACATAAATTCTCATCGAAGGCAGTCCTAAACACGCACCCCACAAAACTTACCTCACCTCGGCACGTCCCTGCATATTAGTGTGTCACATATGTATTTATAGATACAACAAGCATAATTAATAACTGAAACACATTTTCATCCTTTAAACAATCACATGCGTCTTGATTATAAGGTAAAATTGTTATGACCTGTCTCATACCGTGCCACACAATGTTATCCCATAATCAGGCATAATTATCACAACCATTCAAGTGTGTCCTGCTCGATCAGGCACGGCAACATCTAGCACTACCCACCTAGTCGGCATTTCATAAAGGAGTATCGGTCCGGCCTCCACCGCGACCGGCATCCGTTAACATGGGGCATCTGAACTTAATCAAGCATCGCCTCCCCAAATCTCGTTGGGTCACGAGTTCCAATAGTGACCACATGAGCATATACTTGGCCAAGGACACCTTGCTTTGCATTCAAATATTTCATTTTCAAATAATGAACTTGGCAACTTTTCTTCGTATTAAAAATCCCAGTAAAAATAATCATTTTATATAGTAAATAAATTGATGTCAAAAACTGACACTTTGTATTTTTCTAATTAAATACCCATAAAATCAAGTTTTGCAATAATAATCAATCACTACCACCAAGCACTCAATTGCACATATAAGCCATCAAAATCACACAAAAATTGATTCACGAGAACGAGCGTAAAATTTCACGAAATGGCTAATCCATAACTAATTACGCTAATTACGATTAATTAAATAAATCACGATTAATTAAATAAATTGCGATTAATTAAACTAATCCAACTTAATTAACCTAACCATGGTTAACTAACTAACCAAACTAACTAGTCTAACCAAACTAACCTCACTAAGCTAGTTACTCTAACTAAACTAATTAACACTAATCCACTTAGCACTAACCTAATCCCTTAAGCGCAATTAATAACCTAATCAAGGATTAGAGAGTTAACTCATTGGATTAGGACGGCGGCGGGTTCATGGCGACGGTGACGTGATAATGATGAAGACTCGAGGCTACCGCGTGTCCAACAGAGCTCAAACGACGGCTGAAATCAGCCCTATAAGGCTCATGGCTAAGGAGGGCTCAGTTCTGTGGTTGCTGGACCACGGGGGCTATTGGCGCAGCTAGTGGCAGCAGAGTTGCTGGACTGGCACGGTTGGATGGTAGATGCTGGGTGGATGGACGAGCGGTGAGGGCTGGACAGGCGGCTGGATGTAGGCTAATCTGTTGGTGGTGTGGTGGAATGATGAGTGATGATCAAAGCTAGCTTGCTAGCATGAGGGGAAGTGGAGCTAGACTGTGGAGTTGGCGTGAGGAGAGGAGGGCTGAGCTGGTCGGTGGTGAAGTCCTAGCATGAGTGTTGCTGAAGATGGAAGGTGGGTGGATGCGGCTGGTGTGACATCCCAAATTTTCAATGCTGTTTTCAATTAAATTAAATTGGGCCTTTCATCGACACGCCTATAGTGCTATTCTTAGAATTGATCACTCGTGAGATAACTAGACTATTTGGGGAAGTCATTAAGGAAATTTAACGCAATAAACTTGAGGATTCGACCAAGAATCGACTATTTGACTGTGCTCATCTGCTGAGAGCATTATGACACAGATATAAGTCCATTAGAAATCAGAGATAGATCGGTTCGATTAAGATATATGGCTAAACGTTGGTGATTCCACTAAATTACAAAATTCTCGTTGACTGGCACTATATTGATTTTTCTATCATTTTGGTACCTTGTGTCCGTATTTGAACCCTTGAGAGTCACCAATGTGTCAAAAAAAGGTTCATTGTGGCTCGAAGAAAATCGACCACAGGTCATTTGCACTAAAAATTTCTGAAAGTTAGCCAGTAGCCTAGGTCACGCTAAAAACGCGCCAGAGTGAAATTAACTGCGAATTTGAATCCGATTTCAAAAATTGAAAGTTCTGTCTGTCACAAATTATTTTAGGAAGGTCGATTCAATCTTCGAAGATTTTTCTGCAAACCAAGACTTTTTGGGAAAATGTCGAGGTAGGGTCATTTTTATCCAAAAAGTTTTGAAGACTGTTTTTTATCGCACAATTGGGATGAAAGTGGGTTCAATTGGTGAGGAAAATACCAAGTTGATTGTTGATACGTCGTGGGATTTATGAGGGTCAAATTGAATTGATTCAAGTAAAGATTGAAGTCCAATTTAAGCCTAAAGCCTTCAAAATTCGTGTGCCCCCATAGTCCATGACTTGTGCACCATCTTAAGGCTTCTATAAGGGGTATTTTTGGCTGCAAATTGCTGAGGGAAGCCAGCTGGTGTGGTGGACCAAGTCAAGGAGACCAAGTGCGATAAGAAGAGACCAAGCAGTCCCCTTGCCCCCTCCTTCTCACCTAACGTCGAGGACTCCCCTCTCCCCCTTCTTCTTACTGCTTTGAAGTCCCAACAACTCAGAAACAGAAGCCAGCAAGCCACTGAAGCAGCCAAGTCAACTGTCCGATCGTCGCAACACGGCTCGCTACCCCGGCGTGCTCGCCCGCTCGTAGTTCCACCTCCACCGTGAGCCCAAGACACCCTTAGAGCCAATCGCAAGCTGCCCCCGCCGCCTGTGTCGCCGTGGACCACCGTTCGGTAGCCACTTGCCCTCGTCAAGCTGTCCGCCTTGTCTTCGCCGGTTTCCGCCTCAACCAACTGACCGACCTTCCTCTCTCGGCCAAGATCAGTCCAGCCACAAAAGTTAAAGCTAGTGGGTATTTCCAACCGCTGTTGGCCTATTTTCAGGCCGTTCCCGACCCCGAAAGTCGGTCCCGCTTTGGAGTTTCCCGACCCCCGTCACACTCCCGTCGTTTTGATCTGACCAGATCATTTAGCAAGTGAGTTTAACTCACTAATCCCTGCTTAGTAAGTTAATGACGCTTAAGGGTTGTTTAGTTTAGACTAAGTATGTATTAGGTGGATAGTTAGAATAGATTAGCAATTTAATTAATTGTTATTGCATGTTAGGTGGTTAGAGTAATGTAATTAGAGCCAAGACAAGCTCTAGTATTTATCTAGAGTGGTTCGAAAACTTTCCAAGCCCATCTCGGCTTTTAATTATTTTTCATAATTATTTAATTAATTATTTATTTTCTAGAAACTAGACCGGGATAGCTGGTCACTGGAATTTTATGCTGATTGCAGTGGTGTGATCCGTTTATTTAATTGAGTTCTAATTTGTGCAAATTTTGTGTGATTTGTATTTTAGGAATTTATTCTTAAATTTATTTATTTTCAATAATTAATTGAAAAATTACTGAGCGTCGGTCTACAGTGCCAAAAATCTATTTTGGGACTGCTGAAAATGATGGGATGTTCAAAAATGAAATTTTTTGTATTTTGGCTAAGGCCGACCGTGTATCCACACACAAGTATTTTTGTCGAGTATGATAAAAGTTGAGAAATTGTTGATTGATTAGAATGGTATACTATATCAGCCTGCAAGCTTAATACCTTAGCTTAGAGTGATAGTATGCCCTAAGATTCGCACAGCTTCAATGAGCAATTAAGATTTGCACAGCTTTGGTGAGCATTAAGTTTTGCACAGCTTTGGTGAGCATTGTTAGTATACTATATCAGCTCGATAGCTCAATAGGTCATCTTAGAGAGAGAGGGCAGTATAGCTTTTTTTCCTTTTAGCCTTTAAGGCAAGCTACTATCTATTTTTAACTTAGAGTAAGTTGTCCGTAAGGTGGTCGGACTTTATAGATAGTATTGATTTGGTCGACCGAGAGAAGGTCGTGATGACATGTAATCGACCGAGTCAATTGATCGATAGTTCGATCTGATTGGTTGAAATGATTGAATGGTTATTCGAATTGTACTGACTTGCAGGAAGAGACTGAGACCAAGGTAAGTCCTTTGACTCGTGATTGTGTTTAGGCAGCCTTAGGGCATATTTTCTTCCTAGTCAGATCTTAGGGGGTAGAACTCGCTAAGACGTCGTCTCACCCCATTGTGGGATAACATTTCAAGTCCATAGATGGCAGCTCATGAGTTTTTTGGATGGCCTAAGAAGGTTACAGAGTAGACATCTTATATTCCATTGCATAGGAGCCCTAGGGGCTGGACCTATGAGTTGGTAAGGTCCATAGTCTGGGTTGATGTAGGTCTCACCCACAAGGTGGCCCACCGATACAGATCATGGTACCGCCAAGCTCAGGATGGCTACAGAGAGGGTCCCACAACGGAGTCTGAGATACCTCTGTATGTTCTGGAGGTCGCTTTTGGGAAGGGTACTACAGATCGTCCTCAAGGCTTAGTCATAGACGTGGTAGACCCAGCTCTTGAAGAACCAAAGTCCCCGGTTGAGTTTGCTAAAGGCTCCAGTTGGAGTGTGGAGGATGATGATGAGGAAGATGAGGACCCGCAATTGTTAAAACCCCCCTGTTTTGTAAACTTGTGAATAGAGTGGTTTGTATTATATATATAAGTACGTTGTGGTGTTAGTTTTCAAAATTATGGCCTTACTTTCCTATCCCATTTCCTATCCCATTGAATTGTTGTATGGGGATTATTTATTTGCTTCCGCATGTGCATTAAAATGAAAGGGTAGGCAATGCGCCCTGGGACGTCGCTATTAATCCACCGTAAAGGGATGGGCATGCACTCGGAGGATCGAGGCGTGACAGCTGGGGAAGAAATGATGGAGAAGATAGGTTAAGGGCGCAGCCAAGAAGAAGAAATGCTAAAGATGAAGATGGCAGTTGAAGCTAGGAAGCTACAAGGGCGTGACTGCTGGCGGTGGCGACTGAAGTGGGCTGCTGGTGTGGGTTGATGGTTGGTGATGCTACGCGGGCATGTGGTAGCGAAAGAGAGGAAATGGACGAGATGGAGTGGTCGGTTGCAACAAGAATAGAGGGGGAGATGGCGTGCGTGAGGGAGGAAATTGGAGCTGGCGTCAGAATGAAGAGGAAGAAATGAACGGCAGAGAGAGGAGGGAGGAATTGTGAGCATGAGAGAGGAAATTGGAGGGAGAGGGGGAAAAAGAAAGTCCATGAAACAACTAATAAGAAGCCTAGAGAAATATCTATGCACTCATGACTTTGGCCTCAAAGACTTCATGCCCAACAAGTCAATTGGCCATCCAATGGCCATTTTCCTCTATTTCTTCACAAAATAAACCATTTTGGGGGCCAAATAATCCTTTTTCCCTCTTGATCCGAATTTTCATTTATTTTCTGATTTGTCCAAAATTCGATTTTTCCGAAAAATTCCGGATTCGACAAAAACTCGTCGAAAGATGAGACAGTGTCCTAAAAATGAATCATGACATACTTAAACATCCGATTCCCAAAACCGAATTCAATTTTGTGGTTAAAATCGACCGAACGCGATTTTAGTACAACCTAACCTATCGGGTAGCTTTTCGGGATTTTTGCACATTTGTCCCATGATCGATAATTTTCAATCCACGTTTGTGCATCTCCGACTCGTAAATAATGTTCGGTTGTCACAAAAATCACGAGGTTTCAATTACATGTCCCGAGTATAATATCGATTAAAAATTGAGTTATTGCTGTTCGACGCGAATTTCGCAATCATGCGGAATCACCTGCAATTCGACTCAATTCCCTCAAATCGACTTATATTCGTTTACTAATCGATTATAACAGTGTCATATTGACCCTTGCCGATTATTACAGTCGAGTGATCGATTTCCAGTCGAATTCTCTAGTTTGCCGCATTTATTTCCCTTAACAGCTTCACTTAATAGATTAGTTAACTTGTGAGGGGCCAGCTCCGAGTAAAATGACCATAGGCGCGTCGACGAAACAACTATTTCATATAATCGAAACGGGGTCAGATTTCGGGATGTCACATTGTAAGTGCCAAAATTTAACACGGCTAGACACTTAAAGTGTCAAAAATTTCAAATGATACACTTAAGTGTCAAAATTAGAGAAGAATGGAACATTTAAGTGCCAATGGCAAGAAATTTTGGCCAAACTGCTGACATAGCATTGTCTATTGACTCCTTTTTACTGACGTGGCAACTGTTTTAAAAAAAATTATCCACATCGCAATTTTTTAAAAAACAAATTTCCATGTGACTTTTTAAGCCCCCAAAATTAATTTTTATATAAATATTTATTAAAATAAATTACAAAACTTAATTAAAAAAATGAAGAGGAAGCCACTACCTCCGCGAGGAATGTGGAGGCCCTCATTAGATGCTACTACAACCTCTTTTTTTCAAAAACAATTTAGGTTTTTAATTTATTTTTAATAAATATTTTTGAAATGACATTATTTTGTATGTTCATTTTTGAGTAAGCATTCGACAAGCCAAACCACTATATTTTTAAAAACTAGCCACATCAGATTTTCAGCTACCATTGCCGGTGTTGGCACTTAAGTGTCCTACTTTTTTTTTAAAAAAAGTGGCACTTAAGTGTATCTTTTAGTTTGTTGACGCCTAAATTTCATTTTTTTAATTAATTAAGTTTTTTATTATTTATTTTTCCTTTTTGGATAACCAAACAAACAAAAACAAAAATAAAACAAAAAAGCAGCCCATTTTATCTCCCTCTCTTCCCCCGCATGGGCCCCTATGACCCATTTTCCTCCTCCTCCAGCCCGGCCCTCTTCGGTCATCTTCTTCCTTTGTCCGCCTCTGCAGCGCACGCGAAGAGGGCGCCACGCCGGATGAACGAACGAACGGCGAAGCGCGTGTGGGATCAGCAGTCGAAGCTCCGTCGACCGATCACCCCCTCGCCTATAAATAGGCCCTCCACCTTCGTCGGAAAACACACACAGAGGAGAGAGAGAGGCCGGCAAGCTCCGAGAGATCCCCTAAGAGACTTCGGGGAACTCAAAGAGTGAGCAAGGGTGAAGCGATCGGGTCGCGAGCTCAACGACCTCCCTCTGAGAGACTTTGGGAGAGGCCGGCAGCGTGCGAACCTAGATCTACGAGAAGGAGAGGGTAGAGAGAGAGAGAGAGAGAGAGAGAGAGAGAGAGAGAGAGAAAGCAAAGGGGAAGGGGTGTCGCGCACCTCCGCCGTCGTCGCCGTCTCCGCCGCCGCCGTCCGCCACCACGACACGGTAATAAGGGTCGCCGTCATCACCGTCGCCCTTTGTCTCCATCGTCACCACCTCCACCATCGCAAGTCGCCGCCGCCATTGCCCCGGCCGACACTTCGTTCCCCCTGGCGTTGCGAATCAAGAACCCTAGGGTTCCCGATTTTCGGGTTGTGGTCCCGAGTCGTTGGGTCGACCCGGGCCAAGAATCGAGTAGGGTTTTGCACGTTTTAGGGTGGCCGGAAATCGGGTCGTGGGGTCGGATCCGGTCGGGTAGGGTTCCTCGCAGAACCGGGTCATCGCAGAATTCGGCCCGGATCCGAGTGGGGTTTTTCCGGGTCGTCGGGTCGGGCCGGATCACTCCTAAAACGACGGGCCATCGGGCCGTTTTAATAAATAATAAAAAGAAAAGAAAAAGAAAAAAAAACGAGTCGGGCCCGCTACACGTTTGGTCATCGACCCGGTCGGACCCAACCCGCGGACCCGACCCAGTCGGTTTTTATTATTTAAAATAATGTTTTAATAAATAAAAATAAATAAATAAATTTCAAAAATCAAAAAATTGAATAAAAAATCATTTATTTTCGAAAAATATTAAAAATAGTAAAAATATTTCATTTTCCAAAAAAATCAAGAAAAGATGAAAAATAATTTATTTTCCAAAAAATTTCTTTTTCGAAATAAAAAATAAAAATATTTCATATTTTCCAAAAATGCCAAAATTCATGAAAAAAACCAAAAGACTTGTATTTTCTAAAAATATCCAAGAATCAAAAAATCCCTTTTATGTAAAAAAAAAAAATGAGAAAAAGACCAAAAGAATGTTTTTTCATCCCCAAGTGAATGGAAAATCCCTTAAAAATCTAAAAAGCCTTAAGGTTTAAACAAGATTAGGTACCGAAAGGGCATTAGTGATTAACTAGTGTAATCAAGTCCCCGATCCTAATTTCTCTTGTTGCGCAGAGCGAGTATTTCTCCCAATACTTCGCTTGGGTTTCTAATCGACCTATCCTAAATCGATTAGTGGCGACTCCTTTTTAAAATTAACTCAGAAATTAAAAACTTGAACCATTAAGTCGTGAATTGGTGGACTTGGGAGAGTCCGGGCATAACTAAATTTAACCGAGCCATTAGCCTCTGCAAGGCGCCCGCCCTTGATCGAGCGCCGAAAAAAAAAGAGGTCACGACAGTTTGGCAACTTCGCTGGGGACTTTGAGGACTTAGGCCATTTTATCTTTGTTTAAAAGCTTTGCTGACTTGGGTCTTTTTCTTTTGTGCAAGTTAATAGCTTAGAGTTTTTTTATATATATAAAATGTTTTGCGATTATAAACTGCTATGCATCCTTAAATGTTTTAGCACTACACATGGCACACACAACCCGGCCGCCGGACTTGGGCCGCCATAGGATATTTAGGATTGTGTTAAGAAAGATACGGCCTCGAACGCGAGACTGCGATGTAGAGATTGCTTTCTTTTCCCCAAATTTCTTTAGCCGAGATTAAGAGGGTATGCTGCTAACGTGAGATTGCGATAGGCGGATACCTTTTTAATTTCAACAAGCCTTCTCAGTTAGAAATCGAGCCACACATCCCATATGCATGTCTTTGTGCTTGCCATTTTCTTTAAAAGCAAAGTAATTTCTTTTACTCAGTCCTTTTATTGGCCCATGGCAATTTAGGGTAAGCTTTTCAAGTCCGAGTTTATTTGCGATGGGAGAAGATGATATCCAGTTAATTCTCGCTCCCAAAGCAGAGCTCTTCAGATGGTGGGGTCAATTGGACCAGTTTGCCCAAGAGCGCGTGAAAGCCAAAGTCGGTCATCTCCTATCATTGTTCCAAATCTCTGTTCATCCTGAAGTCCCGCAGGCCATGGCACATTTCTAGTGCTCGAGGACATCCACTTTTATGTTCGGTGGGTTCGAGCTAACCCCATCTCTAGAGGAATATAGTATCATCACTGGAAAGTCTCTTGAGAATCGGCTTGTTAAGCCACCAACAAGCATTGATCCGTTGCGTGGGTTAGCACGGCTTTTAAGAACTAAAGTCCATATTGTGAGACAAACTCTTGAAAACAACCATAACACCTGCCCACTAGCATTTTTGATTGCCTATTTTGAAATCAACCCATGACCCAAAAAGTGAAATTTTCCTTCTAGCATTTTTCGAGTTCATCATTTTTCCCCATCAAAGAAACGCCATAAGTCCCTCAATGGCATGGGTGGTTGATAAGGTTTCGAGAGGACAAAATTGCGTCAACATGATTTTAGCTAAAACGTTTTTGTCTCTTAATCATTTTAAAGAAAACACGAAAAAAATCATGTGAGCCTCCTCAGAAATTTTGCAGGTTTGGTTCTTTTCTCACCTAAGCGAATTTCGATGCCTCATGCAATCATCCGAAAATGATTTCGAAAATCCATTACAAAAGTTTGTGATCCTAGAACTGTATATTCCCAACGAAAGCTATTTTAACTGGATAAATTTCTTAAGAGACCCCACTCCTGAGACATTCCAATGGTGTGCTGGTTGGTTTCATGAAAAGAGAGCTCGCTTTGCTTACAGACGAGGCCATCCAATTCCATTGCTCGGCCTCACCAGCGGCACTCCCTATTACCCATATAGGGTGGCTCAACTGTATGGAGCCCTTCTAAAAATCCCGCCGCTTTCCAGGAGGAAAATACATCCACTCCGTTTTACCCACCCAAGTCGTGACTACGCATTCGAGATTGCCATTGTCGAGGAGACATGGAGCAAGTGCCATCGCAAAAGAATCATGGTACCTGAAGGGCTTGAGGGAGAAGAAAAAGCCCACCACGCATCTACATCCTACATCCACAACCATCGTATTCTGACAAAACTGAAGCCATCGGTCCCTCACCCAATTAGCGAGATTAGCCAGCACGAGCAAGCAGAGCTTATGCAAAGGGATTTAGGAATAGACTGGATACACACCTCAGAGCCGGTCCAAGAAAGCAAGCATCTATGCAAGAGCAAGGCTCCCTGTCACATATAGATTGGCAATCATGTGCCCCTTAGTGTTAATATTGTGAAAGTTTTGTCTCATTGTTTAGGGACTTTTGTTTAATATCTAGTATTTCATTCTGTCATTTCAATTTCAAGTTTTAAATATCAGAAGTCTGCGGTCTATAAAATCCTCTTTTGATAAATAAAAAAGCAGTTAGACCATTGCCATGGGTCAATCTTTGTTTACTTTCATACTCATTCATTGTTTTCGCAACGACAGGTAATTATGAATAGCCAGCCACCAATCGCCCGTGAATGGCCTCATGCAATAGGGCCTGATCAGAATGATGTACAAAATTGCCTCATTAACATTGAAGACGGCGTAGGACAAATGTCCATTGTCCTTTGACAACTCTCAAAGCAAATGGAATCCACTCAAGTCAAACCCAACTCCGTAGCTACTTTAAGCACCGTCATGACACCCGCGAATTTGCTAGAGAATAACCAACACCATAGACAGTTTGAAAAGATCATGAAAATGTTAAACCATATGCAAAGGCAGAATCCCATGGACCTGTCCAATTACGCCGGCATTGTGATCCCTGAAGAACTCAAAGCACCTGAATGTGAAAGGTATGCTGATACCTCCTGCCCAGAGACCTACTTACAGGCCTACCTGGTCCAAAGGATGATTCAATCGTACCAATCAAGCTTGATTGGCCCCGCCTTACGATGGTACATTATCAGAAAAGATTAGTCCCATTAAGACTTAGGGGGAACTAATTCATGTTTTTCACCAAGAATATAATATTGACATCAGCCCTCACATCACCTTGCCCTACGAAGAACCGATGGTTGCGGAGCACGAGGAGCCGTTAGTCGCTGAGATAGGAGAAGAAGATGTCAATGAAGCCTCGCATGATAAATGGGTGACTGAGCAATGTCCTATTGCTGAAAAGTTTCCCACTGGGAAAGGCAAGGAGCCTGTGTACGAGGTCAAAGACACATAGCCTGTGCAAGACCGGGGCACGATAGGATAGCTCCCCAAGCTTATTGCAAGAGCTAGGGTTCAAAGAATACCGACCCCTATCAACCTAGAGAGGGAAGCAAAGAGTGAAGCTCCACTATCTCTCACTCCCCTTGATAGAATCGAACTGGCGAAACGAAGGGCCTTACTCAAAAGGTCCGGACCAGGAGCCAAGAAAAGAAAGCCTAAACAAATCAATTCAACATCTACCACTGATTATAGGCGAAATTTGATAGCTGATGAGCCGCCACACCAAAACTTTGAGCATTCCCTGGAATACAACCCTGAAGGCTACCATCCCCTAGAGTACAACCCTAAAGACTTCCAGTCCCTAGGATACAATCCCAAGGACTACCAGTGTTATACAGATGAAATCGACCATTCATCGTATAACTGCTTTTTACCCACACACAAGGTCGAAAGCGTGTCAGAAGAGGGAACATTCATCCTTATCTGCTATGATCACAATGAACTACTAAGCTTGTCACTTGACCATGAAGATAGCTTAAATGCCTCATTCTCGTTTGGTGATTTTGACCCGGAAGAAAGCAATGGGATAATCTCGGTAGAGTCCAGTTTCCATTAAACAGAAAAATTCACCACTACAACGAATATGCAATGGGAAAACCAGTGGCCTAACCGAAGCATGCACAACATGTCTCGCTCCTGTCCAACTCTCTCCTAAACCGAAGGAATATCTTGTTGCACGACGTGCCCAAACAACTAGACGTTCTGGTTTCCAACTTCGACGAGCCCAGAAGCATAAGGAAGAAATTTCTTCTCTTCCTTTGAATTGATTACAATCAACAGGGAGAAAATCCAACAGTCAAGGCGATCTATAGCCCCCGCTCCAGACAATGACTCTAGAGTCTGGAAGCTTCACTCCATGTTCCAGACACGTATTCTTTCAAAAAATAATTGCCATCAGAAAACTGGAGTTTTTTTATTGTCCATCTCAGATTCCATAGAAGGTTGAGGTGCGTGACTTTTTGCTCAATGCAGCTATAGTCAAAGACAGAAGGAGAAATTCCATAGAAGGAGGCGTTGAAGATGAATCAACGACCATCAATCATACATACATGGTCACAAATGAGAAAGGCCAATTGAAGGAAACGTTGAACTGTGCCGAGATAAGGAGGCCATCATTGACATTCAAATATCCCTAGGAGTCATCAAATATAAACTTTGGGGAAGAGTAATTTGGTATCGTTTCCAATACTCCCAGTGTTTGAACTCACTTTTGACATATTTTCTCCTATTGACAGGAAGCATAGGATTCGATAAATAAGCTTAATGGTTAATTTGGACAAATCAAATGACCCATATCAATTTACCTGACTTGGTATGAAAGGACGTGTCGTCCAGAATGCGGTTCGGTTAATGAAAAAAGAAACGCCCTAAGGACACCACCAGCGCCTTAGCCTAAATGGAGAATAATTGACCTAACTAAGCAAGAGACATAGGACTTCGTGTCCCCCTCTCACTTCAGGTTCACCCAATCATCTACAAACCAGTGAAGGGTAATGTTGTATCGCTTCCAAGTTGTTCGACTCTTGAAAGAGCTTCTGACTAACATGATCCCTTTTATTTGTTGCAGGATCACTTGGCCGTAAAAAATGCGGATAATAAATCAAGGAAAGACATGCCAAACTCTTATAGGCTCTTCTAAGCGAGATGTCGTCCTGAGTAACCACCAAAGCAAATGACAGAAAATCTTCAAGCCTCAACTCACATTTGATTTTGGCAACACTAATTGATCTACTTGTACATCTTCTCTTCTGCAGAGGCAAAAACAGAGATGCCTGATCAAATTCCCAATCCTTGGCCGATCCTTCTTGTGTCATATCCCTAATCAATAGGGACAACCATCGACACCCATTTGCGAATAACCCTTTTTGATGTTCAAAATTTAACATATTTGGAAACACCATTATGTTAGCCCCTAAAGTTGTCAATAGGGTCTTTTTCGAGTCAAAACCATTCTTTTTTTTTTTTTTTAGAGTACAAACTCCATCACATTTAAAATGCTGCACACATTTTCCAAATGTATTTTGCATGATAATTTTGTCTATCTAAATCACTTATTCTACAAGGATTATTAGAATAGACAACTAAGTAAAGAATACAAGATTAATTGAGAATGTTGGATGAGGTGCGTTAGAATGATGAAAATCAAGCCATGTCCTACACACAGTCCCCCCCATCTATACACTTGTGAGATGAGCGCAGAAGATTACATGACTGCAGGGTAAAGAGTTCTCTCATGAATGGTACGATAACCAAAATAGTGAGAGGCATTCCATTGCTCACCCCATTGACCCCCATACACTGGTGAAATTTCTATCTTACCCCCGTCAAGAACCACCCCTACACTGGGGCAGATTAGAGGCGAAGCAGCATCACAAGGTGAGAAGAGAGATAGAAATTTTCTTGCTCGCACTTGCATCAATCTTCGGGTGTCTTTATTGCATATGAACACTCGCGTTAATTTAAGTGCCTTAGAATGACAAAGAGCAATTCCCTTTCTATGCATTTGTATACTTGTACAACCCAAGTGAGTCTGTAATTTTTCCCTCACATTGAGACAAAGTAGAAGTTATTGCCATAGCCTAGAGCGCCAGCTGAAGATGAAGACTCAAGAGTCTAAATAATGGTGCTTCAATTGAACTTGCCTAGATTAGTTCCTCAAGCAACAAAAATGAAAAACTAGGGGCATAAAAAGCAGTGTACCTGGTAAAAGCAAGGTCAAATGCCCATAAATGAAAAGTTGGGATAAAAAATATGGCATAAAAAAGCAGTGTACTTGGTAAAAGCAAGGCCAATGCCCCCAGCCAAAAAAAAAAATCAGAGAAGTTGCTGTTATGGTTCGATTGATAGAGCCTCATTCTGACAATGAGAAGAAAGACTGGTGACAAATGCCAAGGCAATCACCAGCTCTCACCCTTTTACACATGAGTCAAGCCTACATTGCGTCCCATTGTAAAAGTCTCTTCAGACTAGGGGCACTTCAATTAACGTAGGATTTCATGTGTACATAAGCATCGTTCGAAGAAGTACGAGCAAGATTACTCTATCTCTTTTCGCAAGATTCTTGACTTGCAAACCCGGAGATGATCGTGCGGCACTTCGTTCATAAGCCTTAACCTCGACGGTCCCATTTGATGAGCTGTTGACCAAATCTTCATCACAATTTCAACAAAGACCTCTCACGTTGGTAAAGTCATACCACTTGCGAGAATACTCGGACCCCTATTGACATGATGACAGTGAGATAGTGCGGTCCTTATAAATCCTGCATCAATGGTCAGGATAGCCTTTTCCATGAGAGTGAGTGAAAAAGTCATTTCAGACTGAAAGTCCCTCACCTGGCATGCTCAAGACATCTACATTCTAAATAAAGGTTGTCTTTCAAAATCTTCCCCAGTGGAACTCAGATGATGCAAAACTGACAAAATTGTCATGCATGAATCCCATTTAAACTCATGAATTTACAGCATATACAATCTTGTGTGCATATTGTGCGAATAGTAGACATACTCTAAGAAATTAGAGATATTGCCAGGTAAACATATCCCTATCCCCATTTGTCTTAAAGTACCTACCTCTATCCAGGTACTCTCTTATTGACACTCAACCTATTTGAGTCGTCCTTTGAGTTTGGGTGCTTATTGCTATCTAGGTATCCCTATTGTCTTTGAGTACCGGCCACCGTTCAGATACTCCCTTTTCCCGACACTCAACCTATTCGAGTTGTCCCCAGAGTATTGATACTTGTGACTGACCAAGTATCCCTTTATCGTTGAATACCTACTACTGTCTAGGTATCCCCATATCATCAAGTACCCATCGTCATCCAGGTACTCTCTTTTCATGACACTCAACTTGCCCGAGTTGTCTCCAAATAATAGCAGCTGTTCAAGCATTCCACTGCTTTATGTGCCTGCGCCTACCTAGGTATGCTTTCTTACACTTGGACCAGCTGAGTGGTCCTAGGTCATATCATTAAATACTTGTGTTCATTCAAGTATTCCAGTACTTTGTACACCTACGGCTACCCACGTGTTCCACCCCTTTTAAGTGCCTGCGGTAATCCAGGTAAGCCTCATACCACATTCAAGTTTATAATACTAGGACGTGAGAGACCTTCATGAATATCCCAGGTACGTCCTCGATATTCCAATTACTCGGAGGTGAGAGACCTTCATGCATATGCAAGGCACGTCCTCAATATTCCCAATTACCAAGAGGTGAGAGACCTTCATGAATATCCAAGGTACGTCCTCGATATTCCAATTACCAGGAGGTGAGAGACCTTCATGAATATGCAAGGCACGTCCTCAATATTCTCAATCACCAGGAGGTGAGAGACCTTCATGAATATCCAAGGTACGTCCTCGATATTCCAATTACCAGGATGTGAGAGACCTTCATGAATATCGAAGGTACGTCCTCAATATTCCCAATTACCAGGAGGTGAGAGACCTTCATGAATATCCAAGGTACGTCCTCGATATTCCAACTACTAGGAGGTGAGAGACCTTCACGAATATGCGAGACCCATCATCGATATTTCCACATATCAGGAGGTGAGAGACCTTCACGAATATCTCAGGTACGCCCTTGATTCCATCTACCAAGAGTTAGTACTTATGATCATCCAGGTACCCCTTCGATACTTGTGAACTTCTAGGTATACTCCAAGAGTTTGTACTTGTGATTATCCAAGTACCCCTTCGATACCTGCGAATGTCTAGGTATCCTCCAAGAGTTCGTACTTGTGATAATTCAAGTACCCCTTCAATACTTGTAATCATCCAGGTACTCCTTCAACGCCTGCGATCATCCAAGTACTCTTTCGACACCTGTAATCATCTAGGTACTCTTTCAAAATCCCTGTAAATGTCTAGGCACCCAACAAATCGATGCCCTGAGAAAGGTCAGCGCATCTCCCGAGAAAGGTCGAGTACCAACTGGTGTCCTCGACTGAGGTCAGACACCCCAAAAAAACAAGATGCCCTGAGAAAGGTCGGCGCATCTCCCGAGAAAGGTCGGATACCAACCGGTGTCCTTGACAGAGATCAGGCACCCCACAAATCGATGCTTTGAGAAAGGTCAGGGCATCCCCCGAGAAACGTCGGGTAAACCACTTATTGCTCCAATATGCAACTGAAGAATGGTTCGGGCCCTGGAAAAGCATTTTACTATCACGGCGACCGAAGAAAGGTTTGGGTCCGAGACAAACCACTTACTGCTTTGACAGGCGACCGAAGAATGGTTCGGGCCCTAGAAAAGCATTTTACTGTCACGGCAACCGAAGAAAGGTTCGGGTCCGAGGCAAATCACTTATTGCTCTAACAGGCGACCGAAGAATGGTTCGGGTCCTGGAAAGGCAATTTCCCGTCAAGATGACCGAAGAGAGGTTCAGGTTCTAGACAAATTATTGATTGTTTTAATAGGCGACTGAAGAATGGTTCGAGTCCTGGAAAAGCAACCTCCTCATATCACCAAGTAAGATGACGCCTTGATACTTGCCAAACTCGAGGTTCACACCCTATCTCAATCACTCCCGGTAAGTAACTACAGGTATCTTCTTATCTGTCTTAGTATATGTAAAGTTATATTACTCTTTTTCCGCTTAGAATAATAAGTCCCAAATAAAATATAATCTGCTGCGCGTGCATGGATAAAATTTAGGCATCGGTTGTCTTTGAATGCAACCTCGTGAACTCACCTTCAAATAGGGGTAGTTGTTGACGCCTAAATTTCATTTTTTAATTAATTAAGTTTTTTATTATTTATTTTGCCTTTTTCATATAACAAAACAAACAAAAACAAAAATAAAACAAAAAAACAGCCCATTTTTCTCTCCCTCTCTTCCCCCTCCGCGTGGGCCCCTACGGCCCATTTTCCTCCTCCTCCAGCCCGGCCCTCTTCGGTCATCTTCTTCCTCCGTCCGCCTCTGCAGCGCACACACAAAGGGTGCGACGTCGGATGAACAGACGGACGGCGACGCGCATGGGGAGTAGCTGGCGGATAGGTTGCGGATGGGACGCCGATTCGGCCGGCGGAGGCCGTCCATCGTGCAGGGATCAGCGGTCGAAGCTCCGTCGATTGGTTACCCCGCTATAAATAGGCCCTCCACCTTCGTCGGAAAACACACACAAAGGAGAGAGAGAAGCCAGCAAGCTCCAAGAGATCCCTGAGAGACTTTGGGGAACTCAAAGAGCGAGCAAGGGCGAAGTGATCGGGTACGAGCTCAACGACCTCCCTCCGAGAGACTTTGAGGAAGGCCGGTGGCATGCAAACCCAGATCTGCGAGGAGGAGAGGGTAGAGAGAGAGAGAGAGAGAGAGAGAGAGAGAGAGAGCGAAGGGGAAGGGGTGTCGCGCACCCTCGCCATCGTCGCCGTCTCCGCCGCTCGCCGTCCGCCACCACGACACAGGTAATAAAGGTCGCCGTCATCACCGTCGCCACCGTCGCCATCATCACCGCCTCCACCATCGCAGTCGTTGCCGCCGTTGCCCCAACAAAACTTCGTTCCCCCCCTCAGCGTCGCGAATCCGGAACCCTAGGGTTCCCGATTTTCCGAGTTGTAGTCTCGAGTCGTCGGGTCGGACCGGGCCAGGGAATCGAGTAGGGTTTTGTGTGTTTTAGGGCGGCCGGAAATCGGGTCTTGGGTTCGGATCCGGGTTGGGGAGGGTTCCTCGCGAGAACTGGGTCATCACTGGAATTCGGGCCGGATCCGAGTGGGGTTTTGTCGGAGTCGTCGGGTTGGGCCGGATCACTCCCAAAATGACGGGCCATCGGGCCGTTTTAATAAATAATAAAAAGAAAAAAAAAAAACGAGTCGAGCCCGTTACACGTTTCGGGTCACCGACCCGGGTCGGACCCAACCCGCGGACCCGACTCGAGTCGTTTTTATTATTTAAAATAATGTTTTAATAAATAAAAATAAAAAAATAATTTTCAAAAAATAAAAAAAATGAATAAAAAATTATGTATTTTCGAAAAATATTAAAAATAGTAAAAATATTTTATTTTCCAAAAAAATCAAGAAAGATGAAAAATAATTTATTTTCCAAAAAAAATTATTTTTCAAAAAAAAAAAAAATATTTCATATTTTCCAAAAATGCCAAAAATTCATGAAAAAGCCAAAACAATTCATAAAAAGCCAAAAGACTTTTATTTTCTAAAAATACCCAAAAATCCAAAAATTGCTTTTAAGTCCAAAAAAATTGAGAAAAAGACCAAAATAATGTTTTTTCATCCCCAAATGAATGGAAAATCCCTCAAAAATCCAAAAGCCTTAGGTTTTAAACAAGATTAGGTACCGAAAGAGCATTAGTGATTAACTAGTATAATCAAGTCCCCGATCCTAATTTCTCTGGTTGCACAAGAGCGAGTATTTCTCCCAATACTTCACTTGGGTTTCTAATCGACCCACGCTAAATCGATTAGTGGCGACTCCTTTTTAAAATTAACTCACAAATTAAAAACTTGAACCATTAAGTTGTGAATTGGTGGACTTGGGAGAGTCCGGGCATAATTAAATTCAGCGGAGCCATTAGCCTCCGCAAGGCGCCCACCCTTGATCGGGTGCCAAAAAAAAAAAAGAGGTCGCGACATAGTTTTTGTACTTATGTGTTCACTCGAGCCAAATTTTGGCACTTGCTATGTAAGCAGAAAAAGGACTGTGCAAAAATTTTCATAAGGCATATATTCAATTTTGGCACTTATATGTCCATCCATGGTGTAATTCATTGAAAAGAAATTTGTAAATGTCCTGTTATGACAAATAGTACCAATCAATCCAATCAACCTAAAAGATCAACAATTGATGATGTTTATGTCAAAATTGTAAAGATTAAGTTAATGGTGATGTAATAACCTAATACATCTGATGATGTTCATTGGATCACTTAAATAGCCATTGAAAGATATAGGTTCACATAGTGGTTGAATCCAGATAAAGCATGTAGCTGAACAACTAAGTCGTCTGACAGGTCAGTTAGAGATTATAGTGAGAAGACAACAACAATTGCCATTTTTAGTTAGTCTATAGAGGTTTAAGGAAAGAAACTGTATGGGCAACTCCTTCCTCGGATAGCGTGTGACATCCTTGTTCCGACCCAGTTTTTTAGAATGGAATTGTTTCAGCAAGTGATCATTGGATGAGTTTGTCTTGAAGATCGATAGGCCACGAGGACATCTAAAAAGGCCATTTAGGGGCGAAAATTCGATTTTTCACTGGCAAGGACATGCGAGTGTGTAAAAGTGGAAACAAGCCACGAATGGGAACCCAATGGGCTCGAGCCCAAGTGGGCAGTCCAAGGCCCACACGTCCAAGGGGTGGGCAGCCAAGGGAGGCCCATGGGCCCTTCAAGCCCATCAAGTCCTCTAATGATAAGATCTTGGCATTAAATGCATGAAATGATGTGAATAGTGCATTAATAATGGGAGACCTTGGTGAAGTGATCGAAATGCCCTTCCATGGGACTTAGGACAAAAGGGCAAGATAGGAAATTGACTAGGGGAGGGGTAGCATTTGAAATTGGGTGGCAATTTGGAGGGATGAAAACCTACTTAACCTAGTCTCCTAGCTACTTGAGTGCAATCCATCTCCCATTAATGCTAGATCTTGCTTCTAATTCAAGCCACCTTGATTGACATGAGTCAAGATAAGTGATGGGCATTAATGAAGACTTGACCTAACTCTCTCTCCTCTCTTCCTCTCCCTCATTGCCGGCAACTCTCATCACTCTCACTTTCTCTCATTTTGCTCACTTGAACTCTCAAACACACACTCTCTCTCTCTTGGTGACCGAAACCCCCCAGCCCTCCTCATCTTCATCTCAAGCTTGTTCTTCACTTGTTTCCTCTTGTTTTCCTCGCTAGCGACCGTCCGTCGGACTCCCAACTCTAGACCACCCTTTTGCACCACCGAACCGCCATCCAAGCTGATCAACCGGCCTCCTCAAGGGTTGTTATGAGCTATGTAGCCCTCACTGGAACTCCCTCTCACTCATTTCTTCTTCGATCTAGTCCCTCACGAAGCCCGGAGTCCGTGCTGATATCGAACCGCTGCCGAGCCCCACCGAAGCCACGACAAGCCACCATCCAGCTCCCTCGCGTGTTGAGGATGTGAGATCAGCTACTGTCCAGTCTTGTTATCCCTTCTCCCAACGCGTTTCAAAGCCCAAGTCATTTGTGACTGGCTTGAGCCCTTGATTAGGGTTATCGTTGCATTTAGGGAGTAGTTTAGGACTTATGAGTGGTTATATGATGATGTGTTGACTTGATAAGTTATTGTTTGACTTATATTGGTTAATGAGTTTCAAAACGATTGGTTATCTCATTTAGGGCGATAAGTTAATGGGTTATTATGTGTAATGTGATGATATGCTATTATGTGCTCTGAGGATTAGTGGTTAAATATTTATGTGCCATAAGGATTAGTGGTTAAATGTGATATTTGGGTTATGAGCCATGAGGATTAGTGGTTAAATGTGATATGTGGGTTATGTGAGATAGGAATTATTGGTTAGTAGTGATATTTGGGTTATGTGCTATAAGGATTATTGGTTAGATGTGACATTCGTGTTATGTTTTACATGGATTATGATGATTTTATTCTATTTTGATAAGTAATCTATATGCCATGAGTTTAAGAAGTAAATGGCGCATATGTGTGTGATATAATGTAATGCACATGTAGGACGTGATGGTATATGGTAAAAGAAGTTGCATATCTCATGAGTATCAGATGGATTAAATGAGAAAGATAAGAAATGGATTGTGTGATGGTATGCCCGTGTGATCACCTAAGACATTGATGCATTTTACATGGGGTGTGAACCTATCCTGAGGTGTTTTATGATGCCTGATTAAGTTCGAATGTCCCCAAGTTAATGAGATGCCGTTCGCGAATGGATTTCGAGACCAGCTTCTTACTAGAATGCCCCCAAGTCAACTGGATGACGTGCTTGATGGGGCAAGAAGATGCCTGATTATGCCGAATGATTAGGAACCTTCAGGTTGGCCTTGGGTCTTGAGTGGCCATAATGATCTGGAAAAATGTGTATGAGAAGTGCATGAGATTCGTATGTGCTTAGGTCCGAATTATTGCATGCCATGAGTGTATGACTTAGACCATAATGTCCATCCATATGTTGGCTCAAGAGCATGGAGTAGATGTTATGGAATTGCCTATGCATCTATATTGATGGCGTTGAATAATAGAGTTGTTATTATGGGAATAGTGAGAGTTAAGTGAGAATAGTGTTGCCATATTTTGCTATCGATAAATAATTGCTTGTTTAGGGCACTTTCGAGGTGAACGACTTTCCTACGCAAGGTCTAGGAAGTTCACTCATTGAGTTTATCTCATATTTGTTCGTTGAAATGTTTTCAGGTCCGAAGAATGGCTAAGCCATTCTGACATATTTGTTTTGGCCTCCTCATTGAGAACAATAAGGAGGTCATGGAGTACCTGATAGCGGTAGGGGCCGATGCGCACTGTCTCACCACATCCCATGATCTCCAAGGGCAACTTGCCCGCCTTCTTGACACCTTCTTCAAACACCATGCCCATGCCCATGCCCATATAGAAATCAGACTATATGGCAATGGAACAACCAAACACCTAGATTATCCGTGACAAATTTCACGGCAGTCCACCCATAAGGATGGACCACTACCATGTTTTTCATGATCGGGTTCGCCAAATTGTACTTCTTCGGTTCATTATCAACGTTGAATTTCCCGTCCCACAACGAAGGACCCAGAAATCGTGGCCGTGGAGGTGCCATGGGTGCGTCTCACCGTTGTTCGCAGTCATAGCGTTTGCATTTTGCAATATGATGTCCACTGTAGTGTTGAACTTTAGTCTATAGATCGCGTCGCTAGAGGTGGCATTGGTGTTGATGGTGACGCGGTAGATGTCATAGCCCGCAAAGTCGTGCAGCCGATCTAGCAGAGGGCGCTGATCTAACTCGTGGTGGAGATTCTCCTTGAGGACGATCTGGTGGGGCGTGTGCTGGAGCGTGAGTGACACGTTGTTCATGGACCAATGAACATAACCATCGATCTTGTTCTGCGTGTTGAGGAACACGATCACTCGGTCCGATTTGGATGGTGGAATGTGGATGTATCCTTGGCGGGCTTTGATCGCCAGGCTTTGAGCCAATCGTGGTGCAACGTCATTCCAAATTGGGCTGGCAGGCGGATCCGTGGGTAGGACCCGCTTCGGATGGTTCGGGTCATAATTCAGGACGGCCAGACCAGGAGGGGCCGTGGCCGTGGCTTTCCAGCCTACAACGTTGGTCGTGATCCAGTAATTTCTGGACAGTTCTTGGTAGATTTTGATCAAGACGGAGTACGTCTCACCCGAGTAGATGAACAAATTTTGGGTCACAATTGGCTCTACGTAGTGTCCGTCTGCTTAAACTATAGTCATGTTGTGACCCTGCATAATATATTTGTATTTGTCATATGATCCAAGTAGTGAATTCCAAAATACAAGTAGAAATTTCACCTGATTCCGGGAAAAAAGAAAAAGAAGAAGAAAAACAAGTAATATCTCAAAATGTGGGTACACAAAGTGCATGGAAACGTTGTTTAACTTTTTTGGAACAAGTGGATATCGTTATTTTCTCAGCAAGTGAACACTTAATTAATAATTGGCTAGCACCGAGATTGCTGTTTACGACTTCAACATTTCGTTACCTTTCCCCGGCTTCTAAATTAATGACAACTTTTAAGTATCTCAACCAAAAAATTCAACTAAGTGGAATGAAACTAAGGTGGTCATTATAAAATTCTTGTATGCAGCATTGCAAGATAATTTAACACCACCTTACGTATGCAAAATGAAATGCTAATAGTGAAGGTCTTTCGTCTCCAAGACTTTGAAATCGGTCCAGGAAGTGATGGAAAAGAAGAACCAAAAGAATAATTCGTAGGTGATGAAAGTTTACCTCAATTCGGAAGTCGAGAGCACATAGAGCAGTCATACTCGAAATCCTTAGGCGATATGTTTTTCCTGGGACGACCGTTAGTACATATACTGAACATTCAGGATTCGTCGCATTACAAGCCAATGGATCTGAGCTTGGAGGGGCCAATCTAGAGCAATCAAGCTTTCCCTTCCCTTGAATTAGCAGTGACTGCAATTCAAGCAACAAAAGAGAACGAAAAAGAAAAATAGCAATGAGTGAAAATGGTGTTTAAGTTTTGGGATTGGGAATCGAAGAAACTTTTATTTACCTGAGGCTCCCCGACCCAAACGAAGGGAATGGACGATAGACCAGCAGCTTGTGAATGGCTCTGGTGGTACCAGTCGCTGAGGATGATGCTCTTGTCGTAGTCGTAAGCGAATGGCTCGACCATGCCTTCCGGCAGCGAAACCCAGATCGATCCATATAGTCCGGCCTCTCTTTGCATCCCGTAATGTGCGTTGTACAAGTATGTTCTAGGCTACATAAGGTAAAAGTTTAATGTCATCTAGAGCAGCCCTTGTAAGAAGGGAATTTAATCACGTGTGTGTTCAAGCCGTTGTGTATTCATCCAGATATTCTATCTACATATGAACAAGTGTTGCTGGGAAAACTTGGGTGACAAAAACATTGGCTGCACTCGACCCATGGGAGCCCAATTTTCATGAACTATCAAGGAAGTGAGTTCCATAAAACCTCACATGATCTGAGGTTTTAGAAAAGCTAGCGTGAATAGGCATTTCTTTTTTTAATGGTCGAATAGCATGAATAGGGATGAACGATAATCTTTGTATTGTATATGAAGACTCACTCGATCAACAACGAAACGATAGGTAAAAGTGTCTCCAGATGGGACACTGAGTCACACCCCTTGTTCCATCGCTCCACGAGCTTCCGATCTGCAATTTAGTCCAACCCGAAATCATCGTCTCATAAACTTCTTATCACAAATCTTCATCGAACACTTGAACGAGACCTTCTTAACATGGTTTCAATTTGGTTCACTGTATACCTATCGGATTCTGTGCCAATGAATTGCGAGATTCTCTGCCACAAGGTGTTGGCAACTTCCATGACGACGGTGTCTCCCTGTTGCGCCAGGATGGCCGGACCTGGGGTTTTTCCGTTGATGGTGATGGCCAACTTCTAGTAGCATTCCAGCAACTTGAACTCATACTTCACATCCCATTTGTAGCGACGAAATTTAGCATCTGCCGATGTCATCGTCGCAAAAACACATTGCAACAATGTGATTAATTGACTCATTGTTCTTGCTTAGCAAAACCAAACTGCACACAACGTATTGTAGATCGATCAAATGGACGGGGTTTGTGGGGCAACTGTCGACCACAACAATGAGGATGAAAGAAGAAGGAGAAGGAGGGGGAGAAGTAGTAGTAGGTATAAAAATATGCCACGGTTTTAGGCACTTCGTTGATAAGACTGAGGATATCGACGAAGGATGCTCATCGATGGTATTTATAGTCTCCAAAGAGACAGGAGTTGATTATGTTGTATTATTATATGTTATGGTATTTAGTAGTAGGTATTGAACGTCCTATTTCAACGCATGTGTGACGATTTATCCATGACATATGTCAGTCAATTAAAATGCTTGGTAACTTCGATCGCCTTGAGGGAACTAAATCGTTTAATGTTTTCTAGGGATGAATAAAAGTACATACAACTTGGCAAAAGACCAAAAGGAGGAAGCGACTAAAATAGAACTTTGTCGCTGTCCGACTCGTCGCCACTTTCCAATGTTGATTTCTATTTATTTATTTATTTGGTTTGGAAGGAAGGGAACCAAATTGGCCTCGGTCAAAGTGTAGATATCTAGAAGATACATGCTGTCCTGGTCCGCACTCCCAAATTTAGGAAGAAAGTATTAAAAAATAAAATAAAACATATTGTATTTATGACAATTCAATTATAGATATTCATACTGGGCAAATCTAGTTCTAAATATTTGTTTCATTTTACTAATTGAGTCTATCAGGTCTATTTTGAACAAAACTTGCTGATGTGGATACCGACCATCCTACGTGGCATGACTGGCGTCGACATTGAAAATTTTTTAAAATTTTTTCCTAAAAATTGGATTTTAAATTATTTTTTTCTTTTTCCTTTTATGAAAATTTGAATTATAATTTTTTAATTATTTACAATTGCCCTCACTGAGGGCCAATGTAGCCAAAATATTATATAAAAAGAAAATAACTAAAAAATATTATTAAAATATATTCACATTAGCACCTAGTGCCACATAAGATGGCTGACGTCCGCGTCGACGATTTGATTTATAGTCAAAATTAACTAGATAGACTTATTGACAATGTAATATCCTCGATTTCAACCCATATTTTGGTCTCGACTAGTAGGCCAAAGCCCGATATGTCAAATGTGAGACTTTGCCATGAGCTAGCCCTAAGGCTAGTCATAAGTCAGTTGGCCGTTCAAGGATCAGTAACTCAAGGTCCAGTTATAGAGTATTCGATCATAAGGATCGATCGTGGAACGATCACATACCATCATGGATTGATGGATGGTCATGTCTTGTTCTCGTCTGATCATCACACTAGTCACGGGTGATTCCGCCTAGTCGTTATGTCGGTCATGGATGACCATGAACTAATCCCATGCGACCATGAGTTCATACAAATTGATCAGTTCCACACGATTACATGACAACCGATAATCGCCCATGGATTAAATAAACTCAACGTGGTTTGTCGCGACCTAAATTTCGGGTGCATCACCTAGGGTTTAGGCTAATGGACTACTAAGTTTTAAACTTAGCTCGGGCTCTCCCAAGCCCATACCAATTTGCGACTTAGGTTCAAGTTTTTTTTAATGGATTTTATCTAGGAGTCACCATTAATCAGTTTACAGTAGATCAATTAGAAACCTAAGTAAAATAATGTGAGAATTATTTTACTCTTACGAACCAAAGACTTTGGGTACAGAGACTTGGTTGTACTAGATTTCTCAAATGCCCTTTCAGTACCATTCTTTTTATTTTCAAAAATGTTTTTGCAGGCAGCTTGAATTTACTTTAACCTAAATTACTATCATGCAAATATGGTGACCACACGGATGCTCATCTACTATTAAACATTCAAAATAATAATAAATAAATAAATTGCATCAAAACACACAAAGCAAGCAATTATTTTTGAATTTACTTTAACCTAAATTACTATCATGCAAATATGGTGACCACACGGATGCTCATCTACTATTAAACATTCAAAATAATAATAAATAAATAAATTGCATCAAAACACACAAAGCAAGCAATTATTTTTTGGGTTTTCTTGAAATTAGAATTTTATCATAAAACATGCATTTTCAACTATGTGACCTTTTGACCAAAAAAACTATGTGACCTAATTTTACTAATAAGCAATTAAATGAACCTATTATGCAAACTAATTGACATGCACCTATTTTTGTTTTTTAATTATTAAAATTCGTAATAAAAAGGAAACCTAATTAAACCATCTAAAATGAATAATTTTCTAATTTATTTTAGGGATTAATTTGACTTAAACCCTATCTTATCTTAGAAAACTATTTTAAAAAAATGAAATTATCAAAATGTGCAAATATTATTTAAGAGTCTATCTATAAAAACAATCAATCCTATTCTATTCAAAAAAATTATCTAAAAGTACAACCCTAAAAATGCAATCCTAATTTACTAAACTAACACATTCCGATGCAAGATTTGAATGTTTTTGATTTTTTTTTTTTTAGTCTTTTTCCATGACAATTACATCTAAACAAAGTAAGATATTCATCAAACAAAGGATTAAAATAATCAAAAAAATAACATGATGTCTCACGAGTTAAATTAACAATTACTCTAACCCTAAACATCACGACATATAAAAAAAGTTCAAAATAATTAAATTTTGATCAAAAGTCTTACGGATCAAATTAATAATTACAATAATTTTGGACAAAACCCTGCGGTTAATGCCTACAAGATTCATGAAATGAGTATTGACATCCAATGTTCCAATTTAAATAACTAAACTTAAAATAAATAAATAAAATAAATGAAAAATAAAAATAAAAATAAAACTACCTAAGGGGACTCAAAAAGACAGCGGTGTCGATGGGGGAGCGGATCACAGGCGGAGGTGGTGCGGTGACGCGGCATCGGCGAGGTGAGGAGGGGCCGGCTTCGGCTGCCAGGAGAGTAGGGGTAGGGGCGACATTAGCGCGGCAGGGTGCTCGGGTGCTCACGGCTATGGAGGCACGGTCGTCAAAGGGAACAAACAATAGAAGTAGCAGTGGCAGGCTGGTTGCTGTGGGCTGCTAGTGGAGGCACAGCGTTGCTGGATGCTTGGCCAAGCAGGCAGCAGGTCGAGGGTGAGACGTGGCAACTGGCAAGGGCGATAGCATAGTGTCGACGGAGGCAGGAACACGATTGTTGGACGCCAGTCAGAGCAAGGACAGGAGTGTCGTTCAAGCGAGACTGTAACAACGTCGGGTGGAGCAGAGGCAGGAGGTCATCAAATGTTGCGGGTGGAGGCAAGCAGGTTGCTGCTCATGGCGTCGAGCGCAGCGAAGGTGGCGCGGGCGTCAGCGTCAGCAGCGAGCTCGTGGGTGAAAGGGATCTTCGATGGTTGACGGGACGCCATGACTAGCACAGGGAGTAGCTCTGACACGTTGTCAGGCGTAAGTCGCAGGCGAGATGGGCTCGTGGTTCGGTTGCAGCGAACAGCGGAGCAAGGGTGTTGATGCTCAGTCAACGGGCGGAGTTGGCGGGCTGCGACGAGGGAGACGAAACCGTGAGCAAGCGGGTCGTGGCAGTGCCTGCGACTGGACGTAGTTAACGCAGTCGGACAGGAAGAACATCAAGAGAGGCGTCGTGGCTGGGTCGTGGCAGAAGGAGGGCGGAACGACCAAAGAAGAAGATGAACAGTGTTGCTTCTGTTTTCTTCTTTTTCTTTTTTCCCTTTGCTGCGCGTTGCTTCTCCCTACGGCACGTCTTTTCTTTGTCCTCTCTCTGCATGCGTCGAAAATCAAAAGCCCCATTTTTCTTCCATTGACTTTGACCCTAGGAAAAGAAGCCCCTCACAAATGACAAGAATTTTGATCTGATTGGGTTGTTTTCTCTCTCAAATTTTTCTGCTCTCCAAATTCGTTCTCTCGAATATTTTTTTGGTCTCCCTCGGTCACAAAAATTGTGGCTCTTTTTATACGATTCCAGATGGTCGCTTTCCATGGCAATTTTCAAGTTTCCATCTTTTGTTACATTAATTCATGGTTGCAAATCAGAGTGTGATTTCACAATCAGCTCGATTTTGCTTCAATTCCTTCCATTTTATAAAAATTCTTGCTCTTACTCACCTGATTTCCTAATTGCTTTCGCATTTATCAAAATCTGAATATTCATAAGAATTTCCAACTTCCATGCATGATCAATTAGACTGATTTTCCCCATTTTTTTCTTGTATTTGTTATGATGCGATTTTTATTATTTTATTATTATTAGGGTTGCCAAAATTAGGTGTTAACAGCAGCCCCTGTCATGCCCCGATCCTCGGGCACGCACCTATCCCTCACCTTGGTCGATTAAATAGCGACGCCCCAGGATTCATTGCCGATCCTTTCGTTTTAATACGCATGTGGAAGCATATAATAATAAGCCCCAAACAATAAATCAATGGGATAGAAATGTATGACTAAAAACTTGAACCTGAAAACCAACACACTTATATACATATATACAACTCAATCATATATATACATATACATGCCATGCTAATTGGTCGGTTTCTACTCTAACAAGTTCAACAACAAAAGTCATCAGACAAGAGTGGAGTCTCAACCCCCATCAGGATCATACTACGGATCATCCTCGGGGTTCTCCTCCGACTCCTCTTTAGGTTTTGCCTCAATGGCCTCTCCTTAGGTTCCTCCTCTAGGTACTCCTCCCCAACGATCTCTTCAGGTATGCCAAAACACATGGGAGGACGAGGAGGTGAAGGTGCTGCCATCAAGGGACCCACAACCAGGATGAGACTACGTCTCAGCAAGTTCTACCCCCTAAGATCTGATTAGGAAGCCAATACGCCTTTGGGCTGCCAAGCACAACACGAGTCAGAGGACTTACTTTGGCCTTAGTTCCTTCCTGCAGGTCATCATATATCAGAGATACAGGAAACGCATCAATTCACAGCATCAGATCAAATCACTGATCAATCGACTTAGTCGATTACATGTCATCATGACCTTCCTCTGGTCAGTACATTCAATACTATTTATAAAGTCCGATCTTAGTCTAGAACTGCTCACCCAAAGCGGAAAATAGATAGTATAGCTCACCCAAAGGTGATAATAAAGTATACTGTATATATGCTTGCCCAAAGCTGATTGATTAGAGCCCCTAGGCTATCAGAGTATACTATATATGCTCACCCAAAGTTAATAATATGTGCTCAGCCAAAGCTGATACTATGGTCTACTATTTATATGCTCGCCCAAAGCTGATAATAAATTGCTCGCCCAAAGTTGATAATTTAGGGCCCCTAGGCCAGGATAATATACTAATTCAAACATAGAGTCAACTTTTCATTTTTATCATATCCGATAAAAATAGCTGTATGTGAGTACACGGTCAGCCTTAGCCAAAATATAGTAATTTCCTCTTCCACAACTTTTCACCATTTTATATGGTCCACGAAAATATTTTTGGCGTTGTAAACCGACGCCTGGTAATTTTCCAATCAAATACCAAAATTAATTAATTGAAGAATAAAATCCTAAAATCATAATTAAATCAATTCAACACAATTTAGCACTTAATTAAATAAACAAACTGTACCACAATAATTAGCATAAAATTCTGGTCGTCGCCACCCCAACCTAATTTTCTAAAAAATAATCAATTAATTAAATAATTACGGAAAATATTAAATAAATGCAATAAATCCAATTTCGGCCCGTAATGCCTAATTAGACACCAAAACGGATCCGAAAAATTTTCGAGATTCGCTCAATAAATAATAGAGCATATCTACTTGCTAACTACACTAACCATTTGCCTAATATGCATTGATAAGTCTCTAATTTAATTATTCTAAACTAATCTATCCACCTAATTGTACTTAATTAAATCTAATCAACCCCTAAGCATCATTAGCCGACTAAGTGAGGATTAGTGAGCAAAACTCACCCGTTTAATGAACCGCTTGGTACAATTCAACGGGGACACGACGAGGCTCGATCCTCTCCAAAGTGGCGACGGCAATGGGGCACAGCTCGTGCCCGAAAATGGCTCGCAAAACCCACGATGCTGCTGGTTTTCCTTGGATGATGGGCTAATTTGAGCGGCAAAGCTTATTGGTCGGTTTGTTGGTGGTGTGGCCAAAGAATCCCGGTGAGGTGGTGAACTGATGTTGCTTCGGTGGTACGCGAGCTGCAGCGACTGCAAGAAAGAGGAGGAACAGAGGTGGAGTTCGGTGAGGGTAGAGAGAAATGAAGACTTCGGCTGCATGGAACGTCCGCGAAAAAGAGGGGAGGGTGGTGTCATGGTCAACAATAGAAAAAAAAAAAATTAGGGGCTGAGCTTTGACTAAAATAAAATTTAAAGGAAGAAAAGGGGAAATGGAACACGGCGGGGAGAAAGACGTTGGTGGGAGGGGGATTTCACACGAAGAGAGAGAGAGAGAAAGAGAGAAAAATAAAAGAAAAGGGAGAGGGGGACGTGCGCAGCTAGGGGGAAGGGACATAGGAAAATAAAATAAAGAAAACTAAAAGGATTTTCTATAATCCAAAAATCATTGTCCCACTTGCTTTTGTTTGGTCCAAATTGGTCCCCAAAAATTTCCACACTTGAGTACTTGATCCTCACTTGCTTTCTTGCACAAAATTTCCCTCAAACAACAAATTTTGGGTAACAACAATGGTCATTTCCTTCAATTCTGAATTCTAATTCATTTTCTTTTTGGAATCCGATTTTCTGAACAAACAAATCCGGTTGACGTCCAATTTGAATTCAGAAAAAGTCCAAACAACTTCCATTCACCAATTCACTCACACCAGATGCCAAAAATCTCTTCCATTTGGCCAATCCAAATTTCCGTTTATTTTCTGAATCGTCTGAAACGATTTTATGTAAAAATCCCAAACTCATCGAAAATTCCTCGAAAAATGAGTCAACGTACTTAAAATTTATTGTGATATGACAGAATCTTCAATTTCTGAAATCGGACTTGAATTCGTGATTAATTTCCATGCGGTGCGTTTTTAGTGTGACCTAAGCTACCGAGTAGTTTTCAGAGATTTTTAGTGCAAATGACTAGTGGTTGATTTTCTTTGAGCCACAATGAATCCACTCGACACATTGATGACTCTCGATTATCGTGAAAATATCAATGATTCAAATACGGACATAGGGTACCAAACGACGGAAGAATCGGTTTAGGGCCGTCGACGAGAATTTTCTAATTTAGTGGTGTCACCCACGATTAGCCACACCTCTCAGTCGAACAAACCTATCTCTGATTTCAAATCAATTTTATACTGTGTTGTAATGGCCTCTAAAGATGAGCACGATCGAAAAGTCAATTCCTAGTCAAATTCTCAAGTCTATTACCTTAACATTCCTCAATAGCTTCCTTAAGTAGCCTAGTTATCTCGAGAGTGATCAACTCTGATAACAACCCTATGGGCGCGTCAATGAAATGTCTGATTTATTCAATAGAAAACAGGACTGAAAATTTGGAATGTCACAACTCTTCCCCTTTTATAAAAATTTCGTCCTCGAAATTTAAACCTTTACAAAACTTCATCAAAAATGTGGGGGTACAACTGTCTTATCGACTCTTTAGTCTCCCATGTTGCTCCTTCATCATCAACGGTGTTGCTGCACCACTTTGACCAATGGAATGGTCTTTGTACGCAGAACTTGCTCTTTACGATCCACAATCTAAACCAGGCTTTCAAGGTACGACACTCTGTCATCCACATCCAATTCCTCAAAATTGAGCACATGGGTTGGGTCAGGCTCATACTTCTTTAACATCGACATGTGAAAGATGTCGTACACTTGCGCCAATCTCAGCAGCAACGCAAAACGATACGCTAAGGTCCCGATTCTCTCAAGAATCTTAAACGGACCTACATACCTCGAGCTCAGTTTTCCTTTCTTACCAAAGCGCAAAGTTCCCCTCATTGGTGACACCTTCAGAAAAACGTGATCACCAACTTGGAATTCCAAAAGCCTTCGACGCTTATTTGTGTAGCTTTTTTAACAACTCTGAGCGGTCTTTAGTCTGTCACTAATCACTACCACGGCATCCAGTGACTATTGGACCAACTCTGAGCCTATAATCTTCCTTTCCCCAACTTCATCCCAACACACTAGTGTTCTGCACGATCTGTGGACCAACTCTGAGCCTATAATCTTCCTTTCCCCAACTTCATCCCAACACACCGGTGTTCTGCACGATCTGTCATACAACGCTTCAAATGGAGCCATCTGAATGCTCTGCTGATAACTATTGTTGTAGGCAAATTCCACGAGATGAAGTTGTTCTTCCCAACTTCCTTTAAAGTCTAGTACACAAGCTCACAGCATGTCTTCGAGGGTGTAAATTGTCCTCTCAGACTGGCCATTCGTCTGAGGATGATAAACCGTACTGTACTGCAGCTTGGTACCTAAAGCATTTTGCAAGCTCTTCCAAAAAGCAACAGCAAACCTCCGGTCTCTATATGAGGTTATCGTAACTAGCATTCCATGCATACGTACCACCTAACGCACGTACAGGTCTGTGTGTCTATCCAAGCTGAGGTCTTTTCAAACTGCAATGAAGTGAGCCGACTTTATCAGTATGTCGATTACTACCCAAATTGAATAATTTCCTCTCTGACTCCTTAGTAGTCCAGTCATGAAATCCATCGTGATGTTCTCCCATTTCCATTATGGGATCTTGAGAGGTTGCAAAAGTCCTCCTAGTTTGCAATGCTGAGCTTTAACTTGCTGACACATCAAACACTTGGCTACATGCTTGGCGATATCCGTCTTCATACCAGACTACCAATAGTATTGACGCAGATTCTAATACATTTTGGTACTACCACGATGAATGCTGAAGTTGCTACGATGTGCTTCAGATAAAATATCCTCTCTAAGCTCTACATCGTCAGGTACAACCAAACGTCCTTGGAACCTCAGTGTTCCATCATCAGAGATCTGAAAGTCAGCCTTTCTTTTCTTAGTGTCCTCCTGTATTATTTTATGTACATTTGGATCTGTTGGTTGGAGTAACTTGATTCTGATCTGGACATTCGGTTTAATTCTGAGGGTCGCCATAAGATTTGAAATGTGGTATACCTCAAACTTGAATACCGAATCTCGAGCTCTCTCGATTAGGTTTCACTCCTTCATCAGTATATGAGCTACTGAAGACTTTTGACTCAAAGCACCGATGACCTTATTCGCCTTTCCTAGGTGATATAGAATATTAAAATCGTAGTTCTTCAGCAATTCCATCCATTGGTGCTATCTCATGTTCAACTCCTTATGAAAGAACAAGTACTTGAGACTTCGATGGTCCGTGAAGATCTAGAATTTTCCTCCGCACAAATAATGTCTCCAAATCTCTAGGGCAAAGATAATCGCCATAAGTTCTAACTCATGCATAGGATAGTTCTGTTCATGAGGCCTCAACTGACGAGAGGCGTATGCAACAACTCTGCCATGTTGCATCAACACGCAACCCAATCCTATAAATGACGCATCATTGTAGATCTCAAATCCTTCAAAACCAGATGGAATCGTCAACATAGGCGTGGTAGTTAGCTTTTCCTTTAGCTCTTGAAAACTACTCTCACACTTGTCTATCCATACAAATTTCTCTTCTTTCTTTAAGAGTTTTGTTAGTGGCAACGCTAATGATGAGAACCCTTCCACAAATCGTCTGTAATAACCTGCCAAACCTAGAAAACTTCTTATCTCTGTCACCGTAATCGATCTTCGCCAATTCATCATGGCTTCAATCTTGCTCGGGTCCATTGAAATTCATTCGTCTGAGATCACATGCCCTAAGAAAGCAACACGAGTTAACCAAAACTCGCATTTGCTGAACTTAACGTACAACTTATGAACTCTCAGTGTCTGCAGCAGTAATCTCAGATGATTATCATGCTCTTCATCACTCTTTGAATACACTAGAATATCATCAATGAACACGATCACAAATTAATCTAGAAATTCTTTGAATATTCGGTTCATCAAATCCATGAAGGCAGCAGGAGCATTTGTCAACCCGAATGGCATCACTATGAATTCATAGTGACCATATCGGGTATGAAATATTGACTTAGGAATGTCCTCCTTCCTAATTCTCAGCTGATGATATCATGTCCTCAAGTCGATTTTTGAGAAAATGAACGCTCCTTGCAACTGATCAAACAAGTCATCGATCCTCGGCAATGGATACTTGTTCTTGATCTATACCCGATTGAGTTGCCGATGGTCGATGCATAGATGCAACGAACCATCTTTCTTCTTTACAAAAAAGCACTGGTGCTCCCCAAGGTGATGCACTAGGACGAATAAATCCCTTATCCAGTAACTCTTGCATCTACACCTTCAGTTCTTTCAACTCAGATAACGCCATCCTATAAGGAGCTTTAGAGATTGGCTCTGTCCCTAGTGCTTGCTCTATCACAAATTATATCTCTCTTTCAAGCGGTAGACCTGGTGATTCTTTTGGAAAGACATCCGGGAATTCCTGCACCACAGCTATGTCTTCCATCTCTGGCTCCACAACTGTTGTATCCATGACAGTTGCCAAGTAACCTTCGCAACCCTCGTCTAACAGACAAGTTGCCTCTGGCGACGAGATCAAGACAATCGAGGGTCCTCTTCAATTCCTGACAAACTTGAAGCTCCTACCCTATAACAAGTCAAATTGAATCGCTTTGCGATAGCAGTCCATTATAGCTCGTTGCTTGGTGAGCCAGTCCATGCCAATTATCAAATCAAAGTCATAGATGGCTAGGACTAACAAGTCTATTTTCCTCACTCACTCACCAATCGCTAACTTGCACCCCGAACAACCCAAAACAGCAATCACTTTATTCTTCAAAGGTGTAGATATGTAAACTGTCGACTCCAATCATATAGGATTGACTCCTATCAACTTAACATACTGCTCTGCAATAAAGGAATGAGTTGCTCCAGAGTCGAATAAAGCATAAGCAGGTTGGTCGTTCAGCAAAACCATACCTGTGATCACGTCAGGCGCATCTTCTGCCTGACCCTGTGTGATGGCATACACTGTTGGTCTCAGCTGACCTCCTTGCTGCACGTTCTACAGTGCATAACCTCTAATCTGTCTCGTAGGTGGCGATGGCAGCAACTGTGGTTGTCCTCTTTGTCTGCTAGGACAATCTTTAATCATGTGGCCCTATTGGCCACATCCAAAACAAACACCCGTCCTTCGGGGACATGGAGCTGAACCATGTCGCTTTCCACAGAAGCGACATAGACCATTCTAACTCGGCCCAGACTTTCCAACTCCACCTTTCTTGTTGAGCGGGACTTGGAATCTGCCTCTAGGCATAGGCCTCTTCCCATGGCGAATCCCTTCTCGATGAGACATAAACCTCAATCTAGACGAGGGGACTTGTTCGTTCAGACTCCTTTCGAGCAGCTGTGCTCAACAAAAAATCTCTTGATAATCAATCAAATCAAACGGCACCAACGGCTACTTCAACTTGTGTTGAAGGCCATCCTTGAAACCTTTGAGCTTTCTCCTCAGGGTCTTCGATCAGTCTCGGAGCATATCGAGATAACTCTGCAAATTTGACCCAATATTGGTCAACAGTCATCGACCCTTGGCATAGTCGCAGAAATTCTTCAATCTCCGATGTCTCGCATTCCTCGAGAAGTATTGCTCATTGAACGCTCCGAGGAATGCATCCCACAGTGGAACCACTCCTTCAGGAAATACTGTCTCTCTGGCAGCTCTCCACCAAGTGTTGGCATTGCCTTGCAATTGATACACTACCAGGGTTACCTTTTCTGCCTCAGTGCACATTTGGAGTGCAAAGGCTTTCTCTAGATCTTGTATCCACAGTGAGGCAGCCTCGAGGTCTCTAGTACCCGAAAATCTTGGCGGGCTCAGCTTTAAAAACTACTCTACCAGCTTGTGGATTGGTCTTTCTCTCCACACCTCTATGTTCTCAATTGGAACATTAGCAGGCGTGGTTGCAGGTGTGGCAGCAGGTGCGGCAATGGCTGCGACCTCAGCAGCGGCGGCAACAACAGTCGTAGCAGCGACTTGAGTGGCAGCTGCAACAGCGGCAGTAAATGTGGCAGCTTGATCCCGAGCCTGTTGCCCCATTAACTCCCTCATGGCATCCAGGGCCTGATCAATCCTTTTGGTTCCCTAATCACTTGGAGTTGCTGCCCTAGCTCTACCCTCTCAGATACCGACCCTAGTCGGCGACCTAACCAGAGCCATAGGCCTAACAATACGCTTACTCAGAGTTCTTTGCTCCGGCTCACTCATGGTTCGGTCCTTTATATTGAAACTTGTCATCCAAATCAACACTGGATTAGAAGATGAGTGATACACACACGACAAACAATTTTATCACACAACAACCATCGACATGCACCAGACACGTATTCAAATGTCTTTCCTACCACTATCCCATGGTCTATCGTGCCTTATCACTCCAATCCCTAACCTTACTTTGATACCACTTAAACGGGGATGTCACGCCTTGATCCTCGGGCATGCACCCATCCCTCACCTTGGTCGATTAAATAGCGACGTCCCAAGACTCATCACCGACCCTTTCGTTTTAATATGTATGTGTAAGCATATAATAATAAGCCCCAAACAATAAAGCAATAGGATAGAAAAGTAGGACTAAAAACTTGAACTTGAAAACCAACACACTTATATACATATATACAACTCAGTCATATATATACATATACAAGCCATGCTAAAAGGTCAGTTTCTACTCAAATAGGTTCAACAGCAAAAGTCATCAGACAGGGGTGGAGTCTCAACCCTCATCAGGATCATATTATGGATCATCCTTGGGGTTCTCCTCCTACTCCTCTTCAGGTTCTGCCTCAATGGCCTCTCCTTTAGGTTCCACCTCCAGGTACTCCTCCTCAACAATCTCTTCAAGTATGCTAAAACACATGGGAGGATGAGGAGGTGAAGGTGCTGCTATCTAGGAACCTGAAATGTTGTCCCACAACCGGGATGAGACTACGTCTCAGCAAAATCTACCCCTTAAGACCCGATTAGGAAGCCAATACACCTTAGGGCTGCCTAAGCACAACACAAGTCAAAGGACTTACCTTGGCCTCGATTTCTTCCTGCAGGTCAGCATATATCAAAGGTAAAGGAAACACATCAATTCACGACATCAGATCAAATCACTAATCAATCGACTTAGTCGATTACATGTCATCTCGACCTTCCCCTGGTCGGTACATTCAATACTATCTATAAAGTCAAACCTTAGTCTAGAACTACTCACTCAAAGCTGGAAATAGATAGTATAGCTTGCCCAAAGCTGATAATATAGTATACTGTATATATGCTCGCCCAAAGCTGATTGATTAGGGTCCCTAGGCCATCATAGTATACTACATATGCTCGCTCAAAGCTGATAATATGTGCTCACCCAAAGCTGATACTATAGTATACTATTTATATGATTGCCCAAAGCTGATAATAAATTGCTTGCCCAAAACTAATAATTTTGGTGAAAATTGTGGAAGAGGAAATTACTATATTTTGGCTAAGGCCGACCGTGTACCCACACACGGCTATTTTTATCGAGTATGATAAAAATGAAAATTAAATCATCATAAAATCCTAATTAATTTAGGAATAAAATCCTAAAATTAGAATTAATTAATTTATGAATAAAATCCTAAAATCAGAATTAATTAATTTATGAATAAAATCCTAAAATCAGAATTATATCAATTCAAAGACGATTTAACACTCAATTAAATAAACATACTGCACCAAAATAATTAGCATAAAATTTCGGTCATCGGCTATCCCAACCTAATTTTCGAAAAATAATTAATTAATTAAATAATTACGAAAAATATTAAATAAATGCAATAATTCCAATTTAGGCCCGTAATACCTAATTGGATGCCAAAACGGATCCGGAAAATTTCTGAGAATTCGCTCAATAAATAATAGAGCATGTCTATGTGCTAACTACACAAACCATTTGTCTAATATGCACCAGTAAGTCTCTAATTTAATTATTCTAAACTAATCTATCCACATAATTGCACTTAATTAAATCTAATCAACCCCTAAGCATCATTAGCCGACTAAGTGAGGATTAGTGAGCAAAACTCACCCGTTTAATGAACCGCTCGGTTCAATTCGATGGGGACGTCACGAGGCTCGATCCTCTCCAAAGTGGTGATGGCAATAGGGCACGGCTTGGGCCTGAAAAATGGCTCGTAAAACCCACTACGCTGCTCGTTTTCCTTGGATGATGGGCTAATTTGAGCGGCTAAGCTTATTGGTCAGTTTGTTGGTGGCGCGGCCAAAGAATCCTGGTGAGGTGGTGGACTAATGTTGCTTAGGTGGGACGCGAGCTGCAGCGACTGCGAGAAAGAGGAGGAACGGAGGTGGAGTTCGGCGAGGGTAGAGAGAAATGAAGGCTTCGGCTGCAGGGAACGTCCGTGAAGAAGAGAGGAGGGTAGTGTCACGGTCAATAGTAGAAAAATTGAGGGGATAAGCTTTGACTAAAATCAAAGTTAAAGGAAGAAAAGGGGAAATGGAACACGTTAGGGGGAGAAAGACGTCGGTGGGGGGATTTCGCACAAGGAGAGAGAGAGATAAAAAAAAAAAAAAAGGGGAGGGGGACGTGCACAGCTAGTGGGGAAGGGAAATAGGAAATATAAAATAAAATAAAGAAAACTAAGAGGATTTTCTATAATCCAAAAATCCTTGTGCCACTTGCTTTTGTTTAGTCCAAATTGGTCCCCAAAAATTTCCACGCTTAAGTACTTGATCATCACTTGCTTTCTTGCACAAAATTTCCCTCAAACAAGAAGTTTTGGGCAACAACGCCCATTTCCTTCAATTCTGAATTCTAATTCATTTTCTTTTCGAATCCGATTTTCTGAACAAACAAATCCGGTTGACGTTCGATTTGAATTCAGAAAAAGCCCAAACAACTTTTCATTCACCAATTCACTCACACCAGATGGCAAAAATCTCTTCCATTTGGCCAATCTGAATTTCCGTTCATTTTCCAAATTGTTCGAAACGATTTTCCGTAAAAATCCCGAACTCACCAAAAATTCCTCGAAAGATGAGTCGGCGTTCTTAAAATTTATTGTGATATGACAGAATCTTCAATTTATGAAATCGGACTCGAATTCGTGATTGATTTCCATTCGGTGCGTTTTTAGCGTGACCTAAGCTATCGAGTAGTTTTCAAAGATTTTTAGTGTAAATGATTTGTGGTCGATTTTCTTCGAGCCACAATGAACTCACTCGATGCATTGGCATCTCTCGGTTGTCGTGAAAATCTCAAGGATTCAAATATGGACACAAGGTACCAAAATGACAGAAGAATCAGTTTAGGGTCGGTCGACGAGAATCTTCCAATTTAGTGGTGTCACCCACGATTAGCCACATCTCTCAGTCGAACAGACCTATCTTTGATTTCAAATCAATTTTACACTGTCCCGTAATGGCATCTAAAGATAAGCACGGTCGAGAAGTCAATTCCTGGTCGAGTTCTCAAGTCTATTGCCTTCAAATTCCTCAATAGCTTCCCTGAATAGCCTAGTTATCTCGAGAATGATCAACTCTAAGAATAGCCCTATAGGCGCGTCAATCAAATGCCTGATTTATTTAACAGAAAACAAGACTGAAAATCTGGGATGCCACAGCCCCTCTTTGAAGGTAAGCTCGTAGAGGTTCCTTTCAAAGACAAGTTGAGACCTAAATTTTGATCATGCACATGCACTGAATGACTTTTTTTTTCTCGGGAAATTGAATCCCATTTTGAAATGCAATTTATATGATGCGTGGAAATGCTAATAAGGGAACCTACCTAGAATAACTTACCTTCGAGGAGGGTAGAGTAATTCAAGGTAGTTGGTGTTACATGTCTAGGACCCGTACCTTTGTACGGTTGCTCAAAATAGTAACGAGGCTTTGTAAGGAGACTGATTTCCTAGGACCCGTACCTTTCTATGGCCGCCTAGTATGGTAGTTTTTGATTGTTTATGACCCGAACCTTTCTTCGGTCGCCTTGACGGAAAAATTAATTTCTCAGGACCCGTCCTTTCTATGGTCGCCTGAATGGGAAGCAGATGTTAACTAGGACCTGTACCATTTTACGGTCTTCTAAATGGGGATTCACTTTCCAAGACCCATACCTTTCTATGGTCACCTGAATGCGATGTCAAGATTTTGGAACTCGAAATACCTAGATCCAGACTAAGATATAACAAGAAAGATTGAAAAACATTCACATCCAGAGTGAAATGTTTAGATTCAGACATCCAGATCCAGACTGAGATGTCAAGATTTTGGAACTCGAAATACCTAGATCTAAACTAAGGTATAATGAGAAAGATCGAAAAACATTCACATCTAGATTAAAATATTTAGATTAAGACATCTAGATCCAAACTGAGATATCAAGATTTTGGAACTCGAAATACCTAGATCCATACTAAGGTATAAGGAGAAAGATAAAAAAAACATTCACATCAAGAGTGAAATGTTTACATGAAAATATTTTGTGACATTCAGATCCAAACTGAGATGTCAACAATGAATTAAAAGATTTTGGTGAAATCCATAGACTCACAATTCCTGAAAAGGAACTCGGGCAATAGAAGTACGCCGTGTCAATCAAGAGGGACATCGGATTATAAAAGCACACCAAGTCAATATAGAGGACACCGGGCTACGGAAGCATGCTGAGTCGATGAAAGGGACTCTGAGATACTAAAGCATGCCAAGTCAATATAGAGGACACCGGGCTATGGAAGCACGCCGAGTTGATGAAAGGGACTCTAGGCTACGAAAGCACGCCAGGTCAATATAGAGGACACCAGGCTATGGAAGCACTTCGGGTCGATGAAAAGGATTTTGGGTTACGAAAACACGCTAGGTCTTTTGGAATATGTCTTTTGGAATGTCTTTTGGAATATGTCTTTACCTAGTGATATCTTTGATTCTTATGGATATGTCTTTTGGAATTTAGATATTCTGTGGAGGTCTTTTACCTCCAGGTAGAAATAAATTTTAGAACATCAAGGATGCACCTTGAATGTTCGTGAAGGTTTCTCATCTCCTAATATCATGAGGCATTCTGAAAAGAACCTGAATGTCAGGAGCTCTTGGGTCTTTGAGAAAATATTACCTGTCAAACATGATTAGAGCAAAAGTGCATTCACCAAAGAAATAAGCAATTAAGGCTATTCTGGAACATACACTTCAAAATCCATTGAAATCTTTATTAATTCAATCAAGGTTCATGCATATTGACCTTTGCATCACCCAAATTTCTACTAGAGAGAATTATCGCTCAAGACAATTTTCACTCATGACATGGATTTTCTAAGAATACTAAATGAGAGACATTCAGTTAGAAAGGACTTTCACTCACTCTCATTTATAAGGCTATTTTATGAGAATCACTCCATCTCACCATATCGATAGGGGTCCAAGTATTCTCGCAAGTGGTACGACCTTACCAATCGAAGAGGTCTTTAACAGGGACCGTAATATGGGCTTGGTCAATGGCTTAACAAATGGACTCTTTGAGTCAAGGCTATTGAAAGAATAACTCTGCAATCATCTCCAGGTTTACAAATCAAGAACCCTACAAAATGAGAAAGAAATAATCCTGCTCGCACTTCTTCGAGCGATGCTTAAAACATGTGAACCTCTACATTAATTCAAGTGCCCTAATCAGAAGAGACTTTGCAAGAGACGTAACGTAGGTTAGGTTCATGGGTTGAGACATGAAAGATTGTTTAGCTCAAAGATGTGTATCAGGGTCAAAGTTGATGATCATCTAGGCATTGTCGCTGGTCTTCTCTTTCACCAGGGATTGTCATTGTAAATGCACCATTGATCTTGACTCTTTGGGTACTGCTTCATTAGGATACAGTTTTTGCAACTGATAGTCATCTATTTGACATTTCTATGGGCATTAGCCTTGCTTTTACCAGGCACACTGCTTTATTTTTTGCCCCCAATTTTCATTCATTTTTTTCACTTCTTTTTCATGGGCATCGGCCTTGCTTTTACCAGGTAGACTGCTTTTTCATGCCCCTAGTTTTATATCGTATGATTCAACATTTGGACTTTGTCGGTACTTTGGACCTTACTCCTTGAATGATTGTCTTTTGTCTTGCCCTAGTGTGGGGGATGATCACCAACTAGGTTTAAAGAAATGAAATTGCGAGCTCAAGTGGGCTATACAAAGGATATGAGTATGTAGGATAGAGAAAGAAATGCTCTTCGTCATCCTAAGGCACTTAAATTACCACATGGATTCAATGTAATAGCATGACTTGAAGATTGATGCAAGTGAGAGCAAGAAAATTTCTTTCCATTTTCTCCACCTTATGGTGATATCTTCCCCTCCAATTTGCCCCAACGTGGGGTGGTTCTTGACAGGGGTAATTTGAAAAGAATTTTCATAAGTGTATTGAGCTCAAAGGGGTTAAGCAATAGATTACCTCTAGTGTTTGGGATAGAGAAATGAATTGCCCCTCATCATTTTGGTTGCCGTACCTTTTGCGAGAGAACTTTTTACCTTATGGATATGATCCTCCCTACACTCATCTCACAAGTGTATAAGTAGGGGACTGTATGTAGGATAGGGTTTGCCTTTCATCATCCTGACTCATCTCATTTAGTATGCTCAATTCATTCCACATCATTCATTAAATTAGTCCATATTGATGTTCTTTAGTGGAATTGGTGGACTAAACATGTAAGAGTCACCATGCAAAATCCTTTCTTAGAAGAGCTCAACAGCTTTAAGCATGAAAAAATGTCAACTTCAAGACAAACAATTTTCCACACTAAAAAAAATGGTTTTAAGCATTTACTCAGGGGTTGCTCCACAAAAGGATTGCCTCAGTAATGGATGCCATTGGATTGTCTCTATCAATCAAGACTGAAAATCTGCCTTTGCCCCTACACAAGAGAAAGTGCATGAATAAGATACTATGCAACATCAAAGTGAATTCAAATTGCACATCCATTTTAGCTTGAATTGACATTTTATCTCAGTCATGTCACTGCTAGAATCTGTAGTGCTCCCAATTCGTCATCAATTGATCTATCATTGCAACCTTGCCTTTTTCAAATGCATTCTCATCAGGCCCAAAAAGTAACGCTCTGAAACATGAAGTAAATGAGTTAGAAAATTAAACAGGGCTAACCTAATGCATGCTTTTGGAAATAGCTTCAAAAATGATTTTTTTTTATTCTCTTTTTTTTTTTTTTTTTTTGGGAATTCTTGAATGAGGAAACATGAAGAAGCTCGGTCCTCGAATTCTCCTTGAATGATATTTTCTTTTCATTGTTGGATATCGTCACCGGATTGGTTTGGTGTACCCCATCATGTCTTCAAAACAAAACTTGTAATTTTATTGATATTCATCAATCAAATTACATTTATTGGAATGAAAAATGTGATATTCAAGCATTAAAGCCAAGCAGAAGAAATTGAAACCAATCCCTGAAAAGCAATAAAAATTCCCACGCAGGGGAACGTGTAACTGAACATGCCCTTAATTAAATAAGGAAAGCGAACTACTTAGGACCATGAATCATGTGTGCTTGAGTTCTTCACCCTCCTTGATCTTGTGATGTGAACCCTCTAGGTCAAAGATTCTTCCTTCTAGATATGGTACTAGTCTCAGCATGGTGGCATCAAATTCAGCTACCTCAGGAAAATGAGACGATTCAAAAGTCCTCTTGGCTCTCTTCTTCGAGTCGCAGTTTCTCATTGAAGAAAGAGTACCTATGTCATCACAGCACTTTTGCTTGATGAGACAAGCCACAGTAGCAGACAATTCATCGACTTGACTTTAGAGGTGTGCAATTCGTTTGTTCATGTCATTGTCAATAGCAATGATACGATTCAGCACCTCGTTTTGATCCACCATTTTAGCTTTCAACCGTGTACGGATGGGTGAGCGAGATTGCTCCATAATCACCTAATTCAAATAAATGGGAACATGTAAGCATGAGGTGTAAATAGAGAGTCAATCCATGACAATGATCTAATCGATTTTTTTCATTTTATTTATTTATTAATGAAAAGTCAGTGCAATAAGAGAATTTCCTAAAAATAACTAGAAAAATAAAAATAGAACACCCTAGCAAGAACCAAATTTCCTAAACATGAATTAGGAAAGGCCAAAATTTGAAACTCCCTAATGAGAACAATAAAGACATGAATTGAAAATAAATTCTTCAAAGTTTTTGTTATTTTCCAAATGATTCATTGCATGGCAATTTCCTCATTTCACTTCTAACTGACAAAGGAATTAAATAATTGATTGACCTAGATTGTCATGGACCGACCCAAAAGTACGACAAAATAAATTTCATGGTATAGGGATAGAAGACTTACTTCACCAAGGAAAATTGTGACATTCTGAATTTCAGGTTCTGATTTCGATTGGATAAGTTGGGCATTTCATCAACGCGACTATCGTGCTTTTCTTTGAAATGGCCACTCATGAGATAACTGACCTATCAGGTGAAGCCGTTAAGAAATTTTAACGCAATAGATTTGAGAATTTGACCAGAAACCGACCGCTCGACCGTGCTAGTCTGCAAGGGTCATTACGGTATTGTCAAAATTGATCAAAGACCGAAGATAGGTCAATTCGACGAGATTCCGAAATTTTTACGGAAAATCGATTCGGACATCACAGAAAAAAATGGAAATTTGAATAGGCCAAATTAAAGGAAATTTGGACTTCTAAGTCGAGCCTTTGGGTATTGGGGACATATAGAAAATTATATGGGATTTTCTACATCAACATTGGACTTCAATTTTGGAGAATTCGTGAAGAGATTGAAGGATATTTGAGTGAATTTCGAAATTAAGAATGGGGCTGAAAATTAAGCATGGTGAAGAAATAAGGGACCAAAGGTGATATGTATAAAGATCTAGGGGACCAAGCATTAATGAATCTTAGGATATTTTGGCTTGACTAATCTTCCCTCCTTCGGCTTTTCTCTTTTGCATGCCAACGCCAGCTGCTCACCGCCTTCTTCATGTGATTCCTCCTCCAGCAAAAGACTAGCTGCCCCTGTTTTCTTTTTCTTTCATTTGTTCTCTCCTTTTTCCCATCTAAAACCCCACGCCCATGATCGTCTCTCCTTTAGCTTCTGCCGAATTGCCAGCAACCTATCTCCACCAAAATTTGTTCCCTTCAGTCAACGAGTAACATTCGGTTGACCCCTCAAAACCCCACCCACGTATGTGGCTTCAAGCGGCCACCGAAGACCAGCAAAATTCCCGCAGCTGCCCGTGTCGTCCATTGCTCCACCGAAGCCAGCTTCTTCGGTCATCAAAGGAAGCCCACCACCAGCTTTGACACTCGGCCCAGCTCCCGTCTTCACTCCATCGTCGAGCGCCAGCAGCTACTTCCTTCTTTGCATTTCTCCACTGAGCTACCTATGGCGGCCACGCGTGGGTCAACAACCCACCGAAGCTTCCCCAAATGTGGACTCCTCCAGCTGCTAGCGAAGCCCGAAGTCCAGCGTCCCCTTTTGCTGCTTCTTCCTTCGTCTGCATCTTCAGCCCACCTCAAGCGAATTCCACAGCCCAACTTGTTCGTGCCAACAGCCCACGTGAATGTCATCTTCAAGCCCAGCCATTTGAAGCCCATGTTCAGCCTTGGTTCAGTCCGATTTTGAAGCCCAGCGAAATTAGAGGCCCGCTCGTTTCAGCCCACATTTCAGCCAAGAAGCAATCCATCAATTGAGTTCTTGGGCCCGCGAAGCGGGCCCAGCCCACAGCCAAGCCCAAGCTCGAAGCCAAGCCCAACATTTGCTGTGGGCTTGCAAGGCCTTTGGGCCCAGCTGAGTGCCCGTTGGTGCCGTCGCAAACCTGAGTTTCGGCTGCTGTTGCACCGCCGTCGCGGTGTTCCGGTCTTCACGTCAAATCAATAATCCCTACTTAGTAGGCTAATGATGCTTAGGGGTTGTTTAGATTTAATTAAGTGCAATTAAGTGGATAGATTATAGTAGATCAATTAGTTTAGAGCCTTATTAATGCATGTTAGGAAAATGGTTAGTGGTATTAGCTAGTGAATAGTCTCTAATGTTTATTGAACGAACCTTGGAATTTTTCCAGGTCCATTTCGGCTTCCAATCGGCATTACGGGCATAAATTGGATTTATTGCATTTATTTAATATTTTCCGTAATTATTTAATTAATTATTTATTTTTCGAAAATTAGGCTGGGATAATCGACGACCAGAATTTTATGCTGATTATCATGATGCAATCTATTTATTTATTTGAGCTCTAAATTGTGTTGAATTGATTTAATGATGATTTTAGGATTTTATTCCTAAATTAATTAATATTGGTAATTAGTGGGAAAATTACTGGGCGTCGGTTTATAGCGCCAAAAATATGTTATGGGCTATTGAAACTGGTGGGATGTTCAAAAGTGAAATTATTATATTTTGACTAAGGTCGACTATATACCCACACACGGCTATTTTTATTGGGAATGATAAAAATTGGTGAATCGATTAAATGGTCAGGATAGTATACTATATCATCCTACGAACTCTAATATGTCAGCTTAGCGAGAGCAGTATGTTGGTGTACTATATCAACCTACGAGCTCTGATATGTCAGCTTAGCACAAGCAGTACACTTTATCAACTTAGGGTGAGCATCAGGGGTATACTATATCAGCCTGAGGGCGATATGTCAGCTTAGCAAGAGCAGTATACCGGTATACTATATTAGCCTACGGGTGATATGTCAGCTTAGCGAGAGCAATATACCTTAACCTTATCAGCTTAGTGCGAGCTATCATATCTATTTATCAGCTTAGAGTGAGTAGTGTTGATATAGTCGGACTTTATAGATAGTATTGATTGAATTGACCATAGGATGGTCCGATGACATGAAATCGACTAGGTCGATTGATCGATGATTCGATCTGAGTTCTAAATTGACGTGATGACGTGACTCAATGATTGATTGATGTGATTTGAGGCATATGTAAATGTTATTGATTTGCAGGATGGAACTGAGACCAAGGTAAGTAGTCTGACCCGTGTTGTGCTTAAGCAGCCCTTATGGCATATTAGCTTTATAATGGGGTCTTAAGGGGTAGAACTAGCTGAGACGTTGTCTCACTGGTTGTTGTATAACCATTTTCAGGTCCTTAGATGGTGTTGGTGAAGGACCAGAAGCCTCGGAGTCTGGGAAGGTGGAGACCGAGGAATCGGTGAACATGTCTGACTAGTGGGTCATAGGACAATTCCCTTTCTATTGAACCAATGTTTTGTAACCATCCTAATGTTGTGAATAAACCTGTTTATTTATAAAAGGTTTATTTTGGTTTGAAAAATTGTGGTATTTCTTTTCTATCCCATTATTTTATTGTCCGGGGATTTATATATGTTTCCGCATGCGTATTTAAAAATGAATGGGTCGGCGATGCGTCCCGGGACATCGCTATTAATCTACCTAGGCGGCTTAACAAAGTGGAGCTAAGAGGATGATCTAACCGTTGCAGTCTTGCATTTAGCGTGTCAAGTCCTCCTAACTCCAACTCAGTCGAATGGAATGCCCAATAGTCACGCAGTCTCACGGATATGGACAAACGCATTCGACACCATGAAAAAATTTCGGGGAAGAGAAAGTCAATCTCTACATAGCAGTCTCGCTTTGAAGGAAGTATCATTTTCAACACCATCCCAAAAATCCTATCATAGCCCAGGTCTGGCAGCAGGTTATGTGTGCAATAGTGTAGTGCTAAAAGTAATAAAATATGCACAACAGTTTAAATGCAAACAACACTTCTAATCAGGAAAAATAAATCATTAATCCCAACACCTCCCTGCAAGACAAGGATTAGCAAAGACTACTCCCCTTATACCTCCCATCTGCAAAAACATATTTAACACTTGATATAAGGGACGTACCTGGTATCCTCACTGCTAAACAAAAACATTTTTAAAAAGAAAAGAAAAATTGGCCTAAGTCCACTAAGAGTTAAAACACAAGTTCCCAATGGAATCACCAAGCTGTCGCGATCTCGGGTGCACCACCTAAGGTTTAGGCTAATGAACTACTAAATCTTAAACTTAGCTCGGGCGCTCCCAAGTCCATATCAATTCGTAACTTAGGTTCAAGTTTTTTTTTTTAATGGATTTTATCTAGGAGTCGCCACTAATTAGTTTACAGTAGGTCAATTAAACACATAAGTAAAATAATGAGAGAATTGTTTTACTCCTACGAACCAAAGACTTTGGGTACAAGGACTTGGTTATACTAGATTTCTCTAATGCCCTTTCAGTACCATTCTTTTTATTTTCAAAAATGTTTTTGCATGCAGCTTGGATTTATTTTAACCTACATTACTATCTTGCGAATATGGTGACCACACGGATGCTCATCCACTATTAAACATTAAAAAATAATAATAAATAAATAAATTGCATCAAAACACACAAAAGCAAGCAATTATTTTTTGGGTTTTCTTGAAATTAGAATTTTATCATAAAACATGCATTTTAAACTATGTGACCTAATTTTACTAATAAGCAAATAAATGAACCTATTATGCAAACTAATAGACATGCACCTAATATTTTTTTAATTAAAATTCGTAATAAAAAGGAAACCTAATTAAACCATCTAAAATGAATAATTTTCTAATTTATTTTAGGGATTAATTTGACTTAAACCCTATCTTATCTTAGAAAACTATTTTTTTTAATGAGATTATCAAAATGTGCAAACATTATTTAAGAGTCTATCTATAAAAACAATCAATCCTAATCTATTGAAAAAAAAAGTTATCTAAAAGTGCAACCCTAAAAATGCAATCCTAATTTACTAAACTAACACATTCCGATGCAAGATTTGAATTTTTTTTTTTTTTTTTAGTGTTTTTCTAAGACAAGCAATTACATCTAAACAAAGCAAGATATTCATCAAAAAAGGATTAAAATAATCGAAAAATAACCTGTTGTCTCACGGGTTAAATTAATGATTACTATAACCCTAAACATCACGAAATATAAAAAAGTTCAACATAATTAACAATCTGATCCGAAGTTTTATGAATCAAATTAATAATTATAATGATTTAACAATTAAAATACTATCAAAATGCCCAAAAATTAATATAATTAAAAAATGATTTGACGTCTTACGATCAAATTAATAATTACAATAATTTTGGACAAAACCCATGCGGTTAATGCTTACAAGATTCATGAAATGAGTATTGACATCCAATGTTCCAATTTAAATAACTAAACTTAAAATAAATAAATAAATAAATGAAAAATAAAAATAAAATAAAAACTACCTAAGGGGACTCAAGAAGATAGCGGCGTCAATGGGGGAGAGGATCGTAGGCGGAGGTGGTGCGGTGACACGGCATCCATGAGATCAGGAGTAGCGGGCTTCAGCCACCAGGGGAGCAGGGGCAGGGGTGACGTTCAGCGGTGGCAAAGGCGCTCGGGTGCTTGCAGCTGTGGAGGCACGGTTGTCGGAGGGAACGAACAACAAAAGCAGCGTCGGCGAGCTAGTTGTTACGGGCTACTAGCAAAGGCGCAGTTTTTCTAGCTGCTTGGTCAAGCAGGCAGCAAGTCGAGGGTGAGATGTGGCAACCGGCAGGGGTGGTGGCACGGCGTCAGCGGAGGTAGGAACGCAGTCGTCGAACGCTGGTCGGAGCAGGGGCAGGAGCGTCGTTCAAGCGGGACTGCAGTGGCGTTGGGTGGAGCAAAGGCAGGGGGTTGTCAAGCGCTGTGGGTGGAGGCGAGCATGTCGCTGCTTGCGGTGTCGAGTGGAGCGGAGGTGGCGCGGCGTTGGTGTCGGCAAAGAAGCTCATGGGTGAGAGGATCTTCGGCCGTTGATGAGACGATGTGACCAGCACGGGGAGCAGCTCTAGCACGGTGTCGGCGTAAGTCGCAGGCGAGATTGGCTCATGGTTCAATTACAGCGGAATGGCGGAGCAAGGGCGTTGATGCTCGGTCGACGAGCGGAGATGGCGGGCTGTGACAAGCGAGATGGAACCGCGAGCAAGCAGTCGCGGTGGTGCTTGGCGACCGGACGTAGGCGGTGCGGTCGAGACAAGAGGAACAACGGGAGCGGCATTGTGGCTGGGTCGCGGTAGAAGGAGGGCGAAACGGCTGAAGAAGAAGATGAACAGTCTTGCTTCTATTTTCTTCTTTTCCTTTTTTCCTCCTCTACTTGCGCGTCGTTTCTCCCTACTGCACATCTTCTCTTTGTCCTCTCTCTACACACGTCGAAAATCAAAGGCCCCTTTTTCTTCCATTGTCTTTGACCCTAGGAAAAGAAGCCCCCCCACAAACGACAAGAATTTTGGTTGTTTTCTTTCTCTCAAATTTTTTTGCTCTTTGAATTCGTTCTCGAATTTTTTTTGGTCTCCCCCGGTCATGAAAATTGTGGCTCTTTTTATAGTTATTCCGGACGGTCGCTTTCCATGGCAATTTTCGAGTTTCCATCTTATGTTTCATTAATTCATGGCTGCAAATCGAAGTGTGATTTTGCAATTAGCTCGATTTTGCTTCAATTCCTTCCATTTTATAAAAATTCTTGCTCTTACTCACCCGATTTCTTAATTACTTCCGCATTTATCAAAATCTGAATATTCATCAAAATTTCCGTCTTCCATGCATAATCAATCAAACTAATTTCCCCCTTTTTTTTTCTTTTATTTGTTTTGATGTGATTTTTATTATTTTTTATTATTAGGGTTGCCAAAATTAGGTGTCAACATGGTTCAATTTCAAACTAACCAGGAGTTGTGGTGCAGAACCTTGGACTAATCACTGGCTCGGCTTTAAGATTGGTCGATTGGCCCCAGGATTTACCACAAGACTAGCCAAGTAGAACTGACCCACTGGCTAGCCCACAAACCAGTTAGAGGACCAACCGACCGGGCCAAGTTCTAGTCAGCAAACCCAACTATGACCCTTTTTTTCTCAATAAAGGGAATTTCGAACTCGGTTTGGCCAATCAAGCTGAGTTATGTCTAGCTTTGTTTGGCCATGGCTTATGGATGAACCCTTAGCCAAATAAGGTTGTCAGTGGCGATCAAACTCGATTAATCCATACCCAATAACAAGGCCTTCAAAACTTAGATTTTTTCCTAAGGTGCATCCAATACCTTTGGCTTGTAGTTAATTAGTGCACATTGACTAAGGGCGGACACTTGGCATGAAAGGCTCTTGTCTTGGAAGACAAGTTTGAAACTTGGACTTTGGCTCATTAATGAGGAGGACACCTAAGCCTAATTAGGAGATCTTGGAGGCCAAGAAAGGGACTATACTATTATTGGAAGAAGGAGCAAGCCAGTCAAGCCTTATTGGACAAGATAAGTGTAAATTAAATACATTTGGCTTCTAGTTATTTAATGCCGAGATGAAGTGTCCAAGCTTATCTAGGACCTAGTTGGAAACTTGGGAGATAAGGATGCCCAACAATTAATACTTCTTGACCAAGTGGGATGCCTCCTTTTCCCAACTAAGATTGCAACATTTGATTTTCAAAATTACTAGACATTCGCTATTTGTCAATTTTACACAGATTTTTTTTGTGCGAATTTAAAGAAACTTCCTTCATGAAAGTTGTTCTAAACATCTTGATCTAAAATATACTAAAAATTCATATTTTTTTGAGATGAAATGGTAGGAACGAAGGCCCAATCATTCACCGTCTGGAACCTGTCACGTGTAGTGAAAACGATAACCAGATTGCCTTTACGAATTTTTATAAAATTTTTCCTTTCAAATTTAACCATGCTTCCTCCATGAAAGTTTTAAAGGGCATCCATGTGCAAGACATATAATAATTTAAAGAGTTTTGTGAAGATTTGGATTTCAAAATGAGTCTCTCTCTCTAATTGTTGAATATGCTCGACGAACGGATATTTGGGTTATGTTTAATGATTTTTTGCTCTTTTCATAGCACGAATTTGACTTGACTTCTTTCATGAAAATTTTTATTTAAGTTCTTCTCTATAGCATATTAAAATATCATAATTTTTTGATTCCATTTGATAAGGTAAACATACTAATTTCGGAAATTATTCAAAATTGGTTTTCTCACTCAGAAGGTGTGAGTCACGCCTGAGTTTGGACTCAAGTCCTTAAATGCCATGTTGAGGTGTCCCAAGCTACCAAGCTAAACCCTTATCCTACCTTAAGACTTGGTGACCAAGTTACCTTACATTTAATGCTTCTTGACTTAGAGAAGAAGTCTTGACTTCTAAGGCTTGGAGAGCAAGTTAGATTGCCTATAAATAGGGGAGGGGCATCCCTCCCTCATTCCACAACACACCTCCTCCTCTTCCTCCTTCACTCTCTCAACATCACCCTCACCATCACCCTCTCACTCTTTCTCGTGGCTGCACCCCTCTTACCCATTTGCTCGCTTGCACGTTACTTGGTCACCTAGGTCATCCCTTGAAGTGTGTAAGGAGAACTTACTAATATTTGGCTAGGAAATTGTGTTACACCATTCCGAGCATGTGAGGTATCCTTGACTGAAGTTGATTGATTTGTTGCTGCTTGAGGTTGGGTTGTGACTTTATTCCTTGATTGAGCTCGTTCTTGTTTATCAAGCTTGGCTCGTGCTTTGGCTTGAATTTCTTTGAAAGAAGTCTCGATTTGTGTACTTGTTTGATATGCTTTGGATATGCTTTGACTCAAACCGATTTGAATAGCGTTTTTGTGAAAGTTTGTTATTTCCCTACAAAACTATTTTAAACTATTTCACGAGTGCATGTACTAGTTCACACCCCGAGCTTCGGCAAGGGGTTTCATTGGTCTTGGACGAACACGGGATCATGATAGATTGATCCTTTCTTAAACTTGGTGCGATATCATGGTGTATTGTTCCAAAGTCAACTTTGGTACTAGGTTGGTGAACATGTCACGACGGGCTAGTCAATTCATGGTCTCATGCGATATTGAGGCATATCGCTCCCGAGCCAAGTCTAGTACTAGGTTGGTGAACATGTCACGATGGGCCGGTCCTATCATGGTCTCAGTGCAATATCGAGGTATATCGTTCCCGAGCCAAGTTGGGTATTAGATCGGTGCTCAAACGTGTCGAATCAAGCCGTGATCCTTAATTCGCGCTTGGCATGTTGAACATCTCAGTTCCGATAAGTCTTTCACACACTTATGCATGGCACGCCTTCAGGCCCTTGAACTAAAAGTGAAGATAAGAACCGGATTGTGATGCTTGATGCATGATCACACGATGGACTAATTTCTAGCCATCACCCATGGATTTTGGTGACGTTGCTTGATGGACTCATCATCGAAGGACTACCATCACCCTTGGATCAAGGGACGTTGCTCAATTAAGTTTGGATGCCCGACGGATGCATAGTCGGAGGACTGCCGTCACTCTTAGGTTAGGGACATTGTCCGATTAAGTTCGGATGCCCGGTGGATTCCGAAAGAGTCGATGGATTTCGACTGTTAATAAATGAATCTCATGTGCATGAGTTCCTCACATTATGAAAGGGATTTTGGTTATGCTTGCTTATTATTGAGTTCCTCATACTATGGAATGGATCTTGTTTATGAGTTCCTTATGTTGTGGGTAAATATCGGGTTATGCTTGTGTATTATTGATTGATGATTCCTCATGTTTCATCCAAGACAAAGCTTTTGTTTTGCTATTGATCTATCATTGACTAATGTTTTGGATGAGTTATATACTTGTTGATAGGCAAAGCATCCTCCTACCCGGAAATTAGTGGGTTTTACTTGTTGAGTCTATGACTCACCCTGTTGTTTTTTAGAATTGTAGGCATTAAGGTCTCCCACTAGTGCTGGAGTTGCAGTCTTACTAAAGGAGCTAAGGTTTACCCAATTTTTGAAGCATAGAAAATGTAGTGGTTGTAAATTTATTGGCCCGTGATAATGGGGCTTGTAAATGTAACTGATTTAATTGTATATTCACAAGGTGGTTGTTTTCTTGGCTACTTAATGTTGTCTAGGTGTTGTTTGTAACGCTTCCTCATGTGCTTAATGAAAAGATAAAAAGAATAAGATGGCAAAGTGTTTGGGACGTTGCAAAAATAACTCATGTAGCTCGTGACCCTAGAGATGAAGTTGGGGTCATGACAACAATATGTGAAAAACTTTATAACTAAATTGTTCAAATTGAAAGGTTTAAAACAGAATTAACATCAACTTAATAGATTTGAAATTCTTTTGATACTTTCCCCCAAAATCTAGAAGTGGAAGGATTAATTGGACCTCAATTTATCAATGCTTCAAGCATCGTCAACTTATAAATGATAAAATAATTTTATCCACCATATTCATCACACTATTATTTTATTTTGGATTAATTCTCTCATTAGAATTAAGGATTTTAAAGATAAGTGGTGGATATCTTGAAAAGATTGTACATAGTATGGAACTGAAATTGATAGTATTATGATCATGAATTTAAGCAAATCAACATGCTACAATGTTAGACGACTATAGAGTTTATGTTGTTATCCTCTCTCCAACTCAAGGATGATTCGATTATGTTAGAAAGGTTGCTTTTGGCCTCTCTAAAATTTTATATTTGCTTAGTAAAATACTGTAACGACCCCAATCCCATCTCCAGGGTCGTGAGTGACAAGGGTTATGTTTGCAATGTCCCAGGCTCATCGCTATCCCAATTCTTTTATCTTGTTATCATGTACATGCAGAAATGTGAACAATTAACTCTTCGGACAAACAACAACTTGAAGACTAGGACCTATATCAAGCATAACACACTAATTTATATTATAATAATACTTTTACAAGCCCTTTTTCTATGGGTCCTCTTTTCTTTTTACATCACAGTACAAGTTTTCCACATAGGCCAAAGGAAATCTTATCTCCTCTAGCATGACTGCAGCTCCCAAAATTAAAGTGAGACTTCCATGCCTACAAGACTGAAAGATGAGGGAGTGAGTTTTGGGGAAACTCAGTAAGTAAAATTCATAGTTCTCTACTAGGAAAGCATCTCATTATCAAAGCCCAACAAGTACAACACTCGCAAAATTGTCAATGGTAGATCAATCACAAGTCTATTGCCACCTCTCGACCATTATATGTGATCCACTATCAACTTACCAAACAAGCTATTTCACCAAATAAACTTATCAACGGCACATAATAACATGTTCAATAAGTTCATTAACCGTATCATCGGTTCTTCCCATACTTTCAAGGGCTTCCAAGCTCAACCGAGGCATCCCATTCAATGAACGAGCCATCGCTGCCAATGCTATGAGACGACAAGCGCTTTTTCATCTTTAAGTGCACACATACAAGTGCATCACACAAGTCGGTTCTTATCTTTTCCCTTAGCCGACACATGCATGGCCCAAAGGCGTGCTCATTCGGTCGTGTGTGCCATAAGTTTTTGCACTACTCTAATAAATATGCTAGAAACAATCCTTGATCCGTAACTTGAACCAATCACTTAGCATCGATCCTTGCACCGGACAAGGCTCGGAAACGGCATGCCTCAATGCCGATCCATGACTTTGAAGCTTGGGTACACCTTCCTTAGATGAAGATCCTAAGCTTGAGGGACCTTGATTCGACCTGATGTGAACATACCACATGATGTGAATGATCCTTGGCTCTTCGTTTGGTTCAACATCAAGCACGAGGTCTTCGCACCAAACCGAACCCTAGAATCAGCATCCTTTTGTGCCTTACCAAGATCTCGTGGATTTGGGCAATTTCCATACTGATCAAGGTTTAGAATCGGCATGCCTCAATATGGATCTAGGACCTCGTGGCCTTGGCGATCCCCATACCAAGTGAAATTTGGAATCAGGTACACTAGTTATGCCGATTCAAGGCCTTATGGTTTGGCCGGCCTTACCTTGCGATAAACTCAATTAGAGCTAACCTCGGCTTCATTTCCAAACGTACATGACACAAGCATACGGTCAAATACAATTGCAAGTAAAACCAAACAAAAGACATCACACACCTACCTTCCAAGAGAAGAAAAGGGAATCTTGATGGGTGAGCAAGGAACAATTTTTGAACATAAGAAGGCGTTTGTAACTAGCCTCAACAACGAAATTTGTATAATTTTTTTGTTTCTTTTAATTTTTAAATATTTTTATTTTTTAAATTTTTTTAAATTTTTTTCCTTTTGGGCCAAGGTCGAAGAAAGAGGCTCACCGACCTTACCAATGGCTTGACCTACCCGAGCTCTCAGCCAAGGTGAGGCTTGAGAACCAACAAGAAACAAGTTTTTCTTGTTTCTTGTTTCTGTTCCAGATAGCTTGGTGGGAACTGAAATTGTGTTCATGAACACAAAATAAGAACACAAGAGAAAGGAGAAGGGGAGGAGGGTAAACATGAACGACAATGGGTGTAAAGTGGAGGAAATGAATGTGAGCCTCCCCTATTTATAGGCACCAAGCTAATCATTACTCATCCAAACAATCCAATCACGTTTCTTAGAGTGGCATAGCTATGACATCAAGGTGGCAAGCCTATTTTGCAAGGTGGCATGCCTAGGGTCCTAAGAGAACTCTTGTCATCTTCTTATTGGACCACCTATTGGCTTGCTCTCTAAGGCTCAATTGATGTGCCTATGGTCCCAAGGGACACATAAGCCCATTTAATGCATAATGTCCTCTTCTAATTGGTTGGCTCTTGCCTTGTTCACCAAGGCTATATTTTAGGGTCATTATAGCCTAAGAGTCTAGAGGACACCTAAACATGAATTACTAATTTCTTCTCCAAGGCAAATCCCAAGATATCATTACCAAGCCAAATGGTCGACTCTAATTTTTCCGAGTGTCCTACTTAAAGTCCTTAGTTGGCAAGCCTACTTGTCCAATAATTGCACCTAAAAGAATGAGGTGGCATAGCTAAAAGATGTTGGTTGGCATTCTAACTTATAAGCGTCATCGATGATGGCTCGTTTTTCGCCATTTCATTGGGCCACTTGTCCCTCACATTTAATGATCATTTAATGAAGTTTGAGGATAAGGTCATCAAAGTTGCCAACTCAGCATCTAGATTCTTTGGTCATTAATGAGGGGTTTGAGTTTTGCTCTTCGATTGGTCCATGTGTATGCCGCCCTTTTCTTACCCATCAAGAATATCTACAACTTCATCATTACTTTTGAAAAGTCAAATGACACATCACCCTCTTCATTAATGAGGGTATTTTAAAGCTTTCTTTTATTTTATCCTTTTTTTCATCAAGAAGGTGGTCTAGAGAATTCCATCATCTAAGTTGGTTCTAGGAACAGGAAAGGGATCGTTAGGTACACCTCGAAAAATCGAATCACATACACCCGAGGTTCGGCCATCATGTCTCATGCTTGCCCAAACTGATTCTTTGGATGGTCAATCGTGTAAATGGTGATCCTTGGTCCTTTCGGTAAGTTCAAGGCCAATCCCTAAGGCTATCTATGGCCTAGCACTAAGCCAAGGCACTCATGGACCTTAGAATTAGTGATGGAATAACCAAGTCTATCCCTGAGCTCATTCCGGTCAATACTCAATTCATTTGTATGGTTCGTGGCCAATGCATTACCAATCCACAACCAGGCATCACCAATTCAAGATTTATTTCCAATCACTAAGAATTAAATAGGGAATTATGCATTTTTGGTTGGAATACGATCACATTTATTCGAGTCAGATCATTCGTGTGTTGGTGCATAGCCGGGTGGAATCACCTACAACCGGGCACTATGACCAATCATGACCATCCACCGATCCAAAATCATCCCATGACCAATCCTCATGATCAAAAGGTCATCTTATGAGCTGATGATCCTATCCCATCGGTATGGTTGGGAGAAAATTCACAGTCGATACCTCAACCATTTTGTAACCTGTCGGTCGGTTGATTGGTCGGTCAAAACCATGACCAATCCTTGATTCCTTACTAATCAAACTGATCGATCCATGGACAATGGCCCATCGTCAATCCACTAATCAATCCATGGCCAATGGCCCATGATCAATCCATCTAGGACCTTATGGCCAATCTTTCATAGGGTTAGTATCAAGGATATTACAAATACTATATGCTTCTAGTCAAAGCCCGCTTATTTATCACTAAATCATCTAAGTTATATGTATTCAAATTATCAATATGCAGCTTTTGTGCTATATAGTGCATCGATACTATTTGCTTCTTATTCGACTAGAAAGTGATGTAATTGCCTAGAAAGCTACAAAACACCCTATTTGAGAACTCTACTTGTGAGGTCATGGTCTTTAGGCCACTCAATATACTAAAAGATCAATAATGAAGGTCATGAAGTAGGATGGTTTGTCTTAAGAGATATAATACCCATTTGAATGACAACATTAACCTTTAAGGTTTATCCCAATAGCCACCCTTCCCACATGGGAAAGAGGAGGTGAGGAGTTTGAATCCCTAACTTTTAGGAGGGTTGGGATATGAAACGATTTAGTTTTAGATATGGGTTTTGATTCCATGCCCAGCAAAGAGGTAAGGCAAAAGTCTAAGAGTGAGAGTTAAAGTAAAAGTAGAGTAAGAATGACAAAAAAAATGACATTTCCATATATGGAAAATGATAAGGCAAAAGTCTAAGAATGAGAGTTAAAGTAGGAGTACAATAGAACAAAAAAAAAAAAAAAAAAACAATGACATTTCCATATATGGAAAATGATTGAAAATGGCCTAATATGATCTCAAGGAATTGATTTTGTCGTTAAATGCTTGGTTTTTCAATCAAGTAGATCCTCCATTCTTAACCATTATATCTCCTGTCGAGAGTAATTTTAGGGGGTGGTGCTTGCCATACTACATGAAAAGCTCACGGTGTACCAACTTGGTCTAATGAAGGCAGGGGAGTGATCATTAGGGCGGAAAGCCCGAATTAGGGGTAGATCCTAGTAGGATTTCAGGGTGAAAAATGAGGCAAGATAAATTGAATTGCACATTACACAGTGCGAGAGCATTCCTAGACTATATATGAAATTTGAGTAAATTCACAAAAGACATTTTTAATGTAGCAACAATGTTTGGCATTGAAACTCCAATGTTAAGCGTGCTTTTAGTAAGAGCACTATCAGAAGGAGTGATCTTATGAGAAAATCCTATCTATACATTAAAAGACAAAATTGTGAGGTTTGATATGACACGAGTCAAAGAGGACAATACCTCAGTAAGTTGACCGAAGGACATCTCGATAGCATATTAGAGTGGCACCTCTTCTAGTAGGCGTATGATTCGGTGATGAACCACATGGAAGCTAATGGGCCTATTAGAGTAGGACCTCTTTTAGTAGATGTGTGATTCGGTGATGGACCACGTGGAAGCCAATGGGCCTATGATGACCTAGTCTAACAAGGATAGGGAGTGATAGTCAAGGTAAGTGGGCCCAAATAAGGAGTGAATCTTAGAAGGCTTCTAGAATGGCAAAGGTAACAATAAACCAAATTGTGCATTGAATAGAGCGAAAGCACTCTTATCATTTATGAAATTAGGTATGAAACTTATAACTAATATATAAACGGGTAGGAGTAGTAGAGGTATCAATGGAGACACCAAGCAAAGTAGAGGAACCTTGTTTGAAGTTAATAACCCACAAAACGCAGTCTGAATTTACCAATTATGGATTAAGAATGTATGTTTGAACAATATTTTGTTTGGCAAATCTGAACCATGGACTGGGTCTTGCATGATATAAGGAGATTAGTAGGCAATATCAAGATCTTGGACCATCTCTAAGGCTTCGTTTATTTCATAAAAAATAAATAATTTGAAATATTTTTTAAAAAATAATCGCTTATATCACTTTAAATAATTAATTAATGAAAAAATTTTCTCATATTAATAATAAATTATGTCTAAATATCTTTGTAGATAATGAAATTATTTTTCGTTCATTCATTTTTGTTGGCTAACCAGCCAACCTAAAATGGGGCTATTGCTAGGTATCCATCAGGTGTCGGGGCCAAATTTCTTGATGCTTACTCCACATCTTTCATTTGTATTTCACAATTCGAGCACCTATTCTTGTTTTTTTCAAATGATTTCAAATTCGATAAGAAAGATCCACCTTTAAGATATGTATATTTTCCCTATATGTTTCTCTCTAATATTATCAGTGGATATATAGAGGGAGAGAAATTACGTTCACACTTTAGAGTGACGCATGATATGCCTCGAGTTGACTGCTACTTCTTCCTAGCGCTAGGCGTTTGACCATTCAATGAACGAAAGTTATTAGGATAATCTACATAAGTTTGAAACCCCTAAGATTTTTCTATGGAACCCAACTTAAGTGCTCTGTTTTTTTTTTTTTTATACAACCCATTTTCATCACCGTCCATTGAAAATTTTCTCGTCTTTCGTGTCTCTCACTTTCTTAGCAGTTCTTTTACGTAATTGTAGAGTAATTAATTCTATATACTCGAATATTGAAATACCCGACACACCAGTATGATCACGCCATAGAGAAATATAAAACTAGGGTTTCTGCTAATCTCTTTTCCACCAGAAAGACATCTAGATTATGGATCATGCGGTGACGTTTTTAACATATCCATGAAATGCAATTTAGATAACTAGGCACATGGGACCATCTACGAGTTCTTTTTATATTTGACTTTCATCGTTGAATCTTGCCAGAGTTTAATCCTTACCTACTAATGATTATGGAACTTGTTTTTCTCTTAAGATGCAAAATATCACATATCACTTGACAATGGGATTTATATACTCTTTATATACATGTGATCTCCCTTTATCATTAGCTTCAACTTTTGTATTAGACTTTCCTTTCCTTCTTCCTCAAGTTGGTTGTCGGACCGTGACAATCGGCCAAAGGCGAGAGTTGGCAAGGTCGACCTCACTAGCTCTTGCTTCTAGCCACCTCATTGGCCACTTGCAAGGCTAGCCTCACCTAGCAATGATGATGTCTAGCCTCACTAGTGGCTGGTTGAGGCTCACTCTTGCCAGATTTGGCAAGGGTCGATCCTCACCGGCTAGTGGCATGATGAACTCACTCTAGTTTAGTGACGACGAGGTCGAGCCTCATCAGACCAGCCATGGAAAGGCTTGCTGTCACGCCCCAATCCTCGGGCGCACGCCCATCCCGGCTTGGTCGATTAAATAGTGACGTCCCAGGATGCATCGCCAACCCTTTCATTTTAATACGCATGCGGAAGCATATAAATAATCCCCATACAATAAAACAATGGGATAGGAAAGTAGGACCATAAATCTCGAACCTGAAAAACAACTACACTTATATACATTGCAAACTAGTGCACATATATACAAGACAAACTACTAAGTCAAATTCAACTTAAACAAGCTCATAAAACAAGGTCTGCAGACAAGGGTGGGGTTTCGAATCTACTCCGGGTCATCCTCCTCGACGATCTCTCCTTCTTCTATGCTCCAACCGGAGCCCACGACTAAGTACTCCGGAGAATCAGGATCATCCAGCTTGGGATCCTTAGCGTCCACCACCAATCCGTCTTTAGGGTCTATTGTTCCCTTTCCAAAAGCAACCTCCAAAATCCACAGAGGTACCTCACATTCCGGTACAGGGCCCACCTTTTGGCCATTATGATAATGGCGATACCATGACCGGTAATGGTAACTCGTTTCGAAAAACTTCTTAGGTTGCCCAAAATGTTCCAGCGGGGCTACCATCTATGGACCTGAAATGTTGTCCAATAACAGGGTGAGACTACGTCTCAGCAAGTTCTATCTCCTAAAACTAATTAGGAAGCAAATACGCCCCAAGGGCTGCCTAAGCACAACCATGAGTCAGAGGACTTACCTTGACCTCAGTTCCTCCTTGCAATTCAACACAATTCATAATCTCATCGAGTCACATCAACCAATCCAATCATTTACTCAGATCAACTCATCGATCAATCGACCTAGTCGATTACATATTAATCATACCATTACCCGGTCATTTCAGTCAATACTATCTACATAGTCCGACCTCCTTGCGAACAACTTACTCTAAGCCGAAAAATAGATAATAGCTAGCCTCCAGGCTAATAACTAGTATACTATTCCTTCTCCAAGATGACATATCGAGTCACCAAGCTTATATAATATATCATTCTTTCTCCAAGATGACATACCGAGTCATCAAGCTAGTATAATATAATGTCTTTCTCCGAGATGACATACCGAGTCATCGAGTTGACATAGTATAATGTCTTTCTCCAAGGTGACGTATCAAGTCATCGAGCCAACATAATAAATGCCTTTCTCCGAGATGATATACCAAGTCATCGAGCCGACGTTCGTTCTCCAACAATTTCTCACTTGATTATCGAACCCGATAAAATAGCCATTTATGGGTACACGATTGGCCTTAGCCAAAATATAATAATTTCCTTTTCATAAATCCCACCATTTCATATGGTCCACCAAAATATTTTTGGCATTGTAAACCAACGCTCGGTTATTTTCCAATTATATACTGAAAATAAATAAATTTAGGAATATATCCTAAAATCACAATTCACACAAAATCAGTACTAATTCAAGCTCAAATAAATAAACAGATCACATCATCACAATTAGCATAAAATTCCGGTGATCGGCTATCCCGGTCTAATTTTCGGAAAATAATTAATTAATTAAATAATTATGGAAATTAATTAAATAATGCCAATAATTACCAAAAACGCATACTTAGGCTTGTAAAGCCTAATTATATGCCGGTACGGGCCTGGAAAATTTTCGAGACTCGTTAAATAAATACTAGAGTCTATATACTCGCTAATTGCACTAAATATCCACCTAACATGCATCGGCAATTAATTAAATTCTCTAATCTAATTTAACTAACCACCTAATCTAGTTTAACTTAAACTAATCAACCCTTAGGCATGATTAACCTACTAAGCGAGGATTAATGAGTTAAACTCACTTGATTAACAAACCGCTCGGTTCGAAACGACGGGGATGCGACGAGGGATGATCCACTCCAAAGCGGGCCCAGCTTTTGAGGACAAGTACGTCCTCAAAACGGGCCTTGAAGGCTACTAGAAACCCACTCTTTTGCTCTTTGTTTGGTGGCTGGTTGAGGCGAGCAAGGGCTGTTCTTGGGCTGAGACAGCAGCAAGGTCAGTCACGGGTCCAAGCGATGGCGGTAAAAGCTTCGGTGGCTGTGCACGGTGGCTCAGGAGGCTTGCTGGGCGGCAAAACAGGCGAGATAGCAAGGCTAGTTGGTGGAACAGGCAGCTAGAGCGTTAGGATTGCGTGGGCAAGCGAGGAGCAGCAGCAGCGCGCGTGCGAGGCTGAGGCGGCGAACAGCAACGGGCGGCTGATCCAGCGAGGCTGCTGGCTTGTCTCTCCGATTGCTGGCATGCGAAGATGAAGAAGATGGAGAGGGAAGCAGTCCACGGTAGAGAGAGGAAGGAAAGAGGGAGAAGAGGGGACAAAAGGGGCCACCAAGTCTTATTTTCTCTCAATTTGTCCCCCAAGAGTAATCTCCACCACCAGCTGGTCCCTTTGCCACAATTCAGCCACCAAGGCTCACTTCTAGAAGCTTGAGACAATCCAAAAGTCGTGGGTGGTGGGGGCACACGAATTTGGCTCGGTTTCTCTTCAATTGGACCCCGAATCCTCCACAAATTAATTCGGTATGGTCTCTAAAAATTCAATTATCGAATCAATAATCAAATTGGTATTTTTCCTCACCAATTGACCATCTTGCTTCCCAATTGCGCGATCAAAAACGATCCCCGACATTTTCTGGAAAAAAAGGGCCATACCTCGACTTTTTCCCAAAAGTCTCGATTTACAGAAAATCTTCGAGACTGAATCGACGTTCATAAAATGATTTGTGACATGACAGAACTTTCAATTTCTGAAATAGGATTCAAATTCGCGGTTAATTTCGCTCTGGCGTGTTTTTAGCGTGACCTAGTTACCGGGTAGCTTTCAGAAATTTTTAGTGCAAATAACCTGTGGTCAATTTTCTTCAAGCCACAATGAACCCACTTGGCACATTGGGGACTCTCGGTTGTTGTGAAAATCTCGAGGATTCAAATACGAACACATGGTACCAAAACGATAGAAAAATCAGTCTAGTACTAGCCGATGATAATTTTCCAATTTAGTGAAGTCACCCACGTTTAGCCATACATCTCAGTCGAACCGACCTATTTCTGATTTCCAATCGACTTATATCCGTACCGCAAGGATCTCTACAGATGAGCACGGTCAAGTAGCGATTCCTGGTCAAATTTTCCAGTCTATTGCATTAAAATTCCTTAATGGCTTTCCCTAATAGTCTAGTTATCTCGAGAGTGATCAGCTCTAAGAACAGCCACATAGGCGCATCAATGAAATGCCCGACTAATTCAATTGAAAGCAGAAGAGAAAATTTGGGATGTCACACTTGCCTCACTAGCCATTGGCAAGTTCAAACTTACTAGCCAATGGTGGGGCGAGGCACACTCTTTTCTAGTGGTTGGCGACGTTGACCTCATAAGCCTTTGCATTGGTTGGTCATCGAGATCCGGCAACAAGCTAGAGGAGAAAGGGAAGGGAAAAAAAGAGAAAGAAAAAATAAATAAAGATTCAAAATTTCAAATATTATTAAAAAGTGTCAGCATTAGTGCCAACTATATCACGTAAGATGCCCAATATCTATGTTAGTGATTTCTAACTAAAATTGATCAAATGGATTTAGTTAGCATAAATGCAAAAAGTTTATAATTCAATTGGCAAAAAATAATTTTATGGTTGAAATAACGAAATTGTTGTATGTTTAATTAATTTATTTATTTTGTACTTCTCCCAAAAGGAGGGTGATGAACCTCGATGAGAATAAAGAGCACCAATTTTCTATATAAAAAGTAAGCAAATTACTGAATTTCTGAGTGTAAATCGAGTTTTGCAGCAGCACAAGTGGAAGTTTATTTGTCCATTTAATTTTTCCTATAATCTCGTCAAAACCAAGTTGGCATTAAACAATTTAGGTATTCTATTTGCTCGAGTCTACGTCCTCATTGCTGGCGTTCATGTTACAAGATTTCACATTCACATCATATGCATATCAGATAATGGAATTCCGTCAGCATGGTGAGTAACAACCCGGGTTAATGCTGTTTATGGAGATATCGATTCCAGCTTTAGAATTATAAGTCACTTGCTTGAATCTTGCCAACAACATAAAACTATTTTGGGTAAAGCCCATATACACAAGCCCAAGGCGGTGACTTAATCATGTCATGGGGTTTGCAAGGAATTCCATGCACCTCTAAATAGTCGTATCTTTACGCTTGAGCCCATGAATTATAAAATATATTGGTACTTAGATAAGATGAAAAATAGCAAACAAGTTCTCATTCTATCCTATGCTCATATAAGAAACGGCTTCCTTTTGGAGATATATCGGTTCTTTAATAAGGTAAATTAAATTTTATCACTTAAAACATTTTTGGCCTCCATTGGATCTCTTCTTCTTTAATAAATCAAATAGAAGATTGGGTCAATATAGATAAGTCATAAAGGCTAACATACAAGAATCTCAAGTTGCGTCAATATAGATGAGCCCATGGACCGAGGCCAGTACAGCGGAAAGAAAATTTCGTTCGTGAAATTAAATAGATGAAACCGTGTAATTTTTGTCCTTTCTTTTCTGAAAATATAATCAGTTTTCTCAACTTCAAATGTGTCATCTAAACAGGTGCAATTAAATGCTTACACAAACTATGTCTAGTATCCAAATGGAAAAATTACAGTTCATGCGTTAAGTCTGCATTTCACGAGCTTACTGAAACGGGAAGATAATAAGATGTATTGAACGTAAGTTCGCCGACAAGCGAAGACAATTTGACACCCAGATATGGAAGAGCTATTGACGGGGGAAGACAAATCTTTTTTTCCTTTTTTTTTTAAATTTTTTCCTTTTTCTTTTTCCTTCATTTTGGCTGGCATTGCTGGCCTTCGCTGGCCAAAATGAAGGAAAAAAAGAAGAAAAAAAGAAAATAAAAGAATAAATAATAAAAATTAAAAATATCATTAACATATTATCTAAACTATCCACATCAATTCCATCCGGCATTCAATGATTTCTTACCTAAATTGATCAAATGGATTGAATTAGTATCAATGCGAAAATATTTATAAATAAATTGATCTAATTAAAATATTTAGAACTGAATTGGTACATATATAATAGGCTTAGGACTTTTTTTAGTACTTTTCCCCAAATCTTTAGATTAATATAAATCTTGATTTCCATATAATGGCTTTTTCATGAAGTTGATATCCTAAACCTTAAAATTTATTCATGTGACTCACTAAATTGTTTGCTTTTAAGTAGCATGATGTTGTCAACTGCTATACATCTTTCCAATGCCACTTCTGATGACCATACTACAAATTTCATTCTCATGTCTCAAGATTAGGTAGTTTTGCGGGTATCTCCCAAACTTATATCAATATATCCATATTTTAGATCTAATTTCAAAGAATATTGAGTCGCCAAATAGATTCGGAAAGCTGAGATCTGAAAAAATAAAAATAAAAAGAAAAAAGACTTTTAGTGAACCTGAAGTACTCGAAATGTTCATAACGTCCGTAGAATCATATATAATCTTTTTTCAGAAATCTTAAAACTTCAATAAAACTTTAATTTTCAAATTTTGGATGAGAATCATAGATAGAAGTAGCTGATAAGTGCAGTCATACATGTCCGTTAACAATCGTTTCATGTCATTTAGGGAAAAAAATAAAAAGAAACAGAAGTTTATTAACTTGTCATTGTGAACTAGAGACTCCGACAAAAAAAATAAAAATAAAAATAAAAACTAGAGACAAGCTCGACAGCCCATATATATAATTTTTCCAGCGCAAATAATTAATTCATGAAAAATTATGAAGTTGACTATTGTAACCAACTTAAAAGACTTTTCAAGGTAACAATGTGATGTCACGGTTCACTTAATGGGTTGTCTGCTTTTATTCATGTCTCTTAAGAACTTTAGGATATTATCCTTTGGTATAATTAGATGTAGCTAGGTAAGCACTGTCTCAGAATCATCCACTTAAAGAATAAATTCAAGAAGTAATTTACCATCATAAATTTAAACCATTACTGCCCATTTTTGTGATTAACTAATAGACCAAATGCATGCTAAAAAATTCTATATTGATTTTTTTCATCTTCGAAATGTCACAAAGAAATTTCCCAGCATTGTGACAAATTTACCTCAAACTATTTTTTTGACCATAAAAAACTTGTGACAAATTTACCTGAGTCCCTAAACTTATTTATGACATTAAAACTCTTTATTCGACTGCTTGTGACCATGCTATAATCACAAAAAAAAAAAATAAAAAATGCAAACCTAAGAAGAGTGTTATTTAACTTAATAGAGTCAAATTTAACGAAACATAGGGTAAATTTGAAAAGGGATAAATTTGTCAAAAGTGTACCGGTTTGGAGTTTTTGGTCAAAAAAAATAGTTTGGGGTAAATTTGTCACAAGTGTACCGCTTTGGATAAATTTGTCAAAAGTGTACCGAGTTTGGGGTTTTTTGTGGTCAAAAAAATAGTTTGGGGTAAATTTGTCACAAGTGTACCAGTTTTGGGTTTTTTAGGGTATTATCCCCACAAAGAAATTTCCCAGCCATAAACTCCCTTATCATTAAATCATATTAAAATGAAACCAAGAAGAGATTATAGAGTGTTAAAAGGCCATCTCATCTATCATATTAAAATGACCATTGATTTGATTTTACTATTCTCCTCCCCAAATAAATGTGATGCGTGATGATGCATCAAAATGGAACTTTTTTAGTGTTGGTAAATTTAAGAAAAAGTTAGTAAACATAACAAACTATTAGATAAAAAGCAATTATCAATCTCTTGATTAGCTCTTACAGTTTCCGGACATGTTGACACGTTGATAAGGATAGAAAACTCAAGATTAGGGTTTTTAATTGTGACAGGTCCTTTTTCAAACAAAAAGTGTCAATTTTCATTTCTTTTCTTTTATAATGTCATTTTTAGATGATTTCCTAATCGTTTCCAATAATCAACCTCGGGTCAAAATTGACTTTTCACACAAAAATATCCCTTTTAGTCCCAATTTGACTTAAACATAAAAAATTTTGCAAAACTCAATTAAGAACATTGTTTTCCAAATTTTTTGTTTTTTTTAGGTTCAAAATCAACTAGAAATAAAATTACTTTCATTCTAGTCATAACTAGGCTTAGTTCATTTTATGACATTTGATCTAGAGGTCATTACTCATTCACTCATTCAATCAATTCCGAGATCGGGCATGCCAAAATATGGATTCTCATTTTTACCCTTGTTTGGGGGTCTAGATTGATTCTACATGATTTGCAAACAAACACTTCCATTATCCTTGTTTTGTGAGATAAATCCGAATCTGGGGTCAATTTTAGGGAATTCATTCAGGAGCTTCTCAATTTGAGGAATTTAGCCTTCTTGAACATGAGAAAACCACGCTAGTGAACTCCAATTGATGAAATTCATGTTGACCCATTTGAAATTAAGATTTAATTTCGAGAATTGAGATTCAATTTCACTATTAAAGCTCAATTCAATTTTAACATAAAAATTGCGCCATCAATCTAAGGTCAATTACGTCACATATCTCTCTCTCTCTCACTTATGCTAGAGTTCTCTCTCCCGTTATGCTCGAGTTTTATTTCTAATCATCCTTTTCCAGGTCTTTCAGTAGAACATTTCAATTCCCCTTCGACTGTCCTTGCTTCCTCTATCTTTCAACTCTGTTGTCGCTAATGGAACTCTCAGTGCTTCACTTTCTTTCACCATAGCCCAGGGATGTTCTTCCCTGAATGTCCACCTGGTTTTACTTTGCAGATTTTCCGTTTGCATGTGGCCAATCCTTGACATGCAACCCTTGAAACATTGTGTTCGGTCTGGGTATCTAACTATTAATCTACATCTCTTCCGTCTATTTCGCCATGGCTTCGGACGATAAAGATGACTCATCTCATATTGCTTCACTGTGTCACCGACTCGGACGGCTCTGTGCGGAACAAGAATTGGAAGTCTGGGAAGATATACAAGCAACGGACAATATTAAAGAGTGTCGACTCATCTTGGTGGGTAATATCTTTACAAACCCTACCATCAATTTACCTGCTTTTCAAATTGCAATGAAGAAAGCATGGCGTGTTGATCATGTGGATATATCTTCTAGCGATGGTGGCATCTACATAATCAAATTTCGAACTGAAACAGAAAAACAGCGAGTATTAGATGGAACCCCCTGGTTGTTCTCTGGTCATCTAGTTAATTTACGACCATGGAAACCAAATACCCCTTTACATTGTTATGATTTCTCCAAGAGCCCATTATGGGTTCACGTCATAGGATTACCTCTGGAATGGAACACTCCTCAACTTCTAAGTCGGGCAGTACAGCAGATGGGTAGTGTGTTGGATGTAAAACATGATACATCTGGGAGAATTCGCATTGAAATTGACCTACAACAACCATTAAAGTCAGGGAAGCTCATTAGCATTGCTAGAAAACCCCTCTGGCTTGATTTTCGGTATGAGAGACTATCCCACTATTGTTACTCATGTGGAAAATTAGGACATTATGCAGCATCATGCAAGGATTATCCTTATGAGGAATCACAATTTGAAGGGCGTGAAACAATGGTATATGGACCATGGTTGCGGGCAGAGATTAAACAGCATAGTCCCTATTGGGATGCCTTTTACAACCCTCTATCTAATCTAGAACCCATGGAAGAGACCATACCTGAAACTCCACCTACTATACACCCCCCTCTTCCAGCTTTACCTCCAATAGCTTCTGCTCCCGAGATCCCAGTTCCCTCCTCTATTATTCCACCTGTTCTTGCTGATTCACCCCCCAGAACCACTAATTTGGTCCCTGCAGATGCAAAGTTAAAGGGTATTCAAAGTTCATCCATAGACTTTCCGCAACAAAAAAAACACAAGAATCCCAGATAACAGATAGTAGTGGAATCCAGCAAGAAACCTAAACGATACTCCCCTTATGAGATTCGCACAAATCATATCTCTGAGTTGGATGAAACTCATTTACTGGAAACCCCTGTCTTTGAAGCTAATGATCCCTCTTCCTAGGCTATGGCGGCTGGCCCTCAACAGCCCCCACGGTCCAAATGAAACTGTTAAGTTGGAATTGTCAGGGGTTGGGCACTCCCCTGACAATTCAAGCCCTCAAGGCTTTGGTAGCCTATGAAAGGCCCGATCTTGTGTTCTTAATGGAAACAAAAAATGCAGAATCAGTTGTGAAGAACTTACAGCGTCGTTTTCATTTCTCTCACTCCTTTTTGAGGGATCCTGTAGGCTTATCTGGAGGCATTGCAGTGTTTTGGAATGACCTTTTTGACATTACAGTTCTTTCTTCGGGTCAGAATTTTGTAAATATGATAGTTATGGATACTCAGACCTCTACCTCTATGCAAGTTACCTGTCTGTACGCTCCTGCTTCTTTCTCAGCTAGGCAGGAATTTTGGAATATGATCCGGATAATTCATGCAACAACTAACTTACCATGGATGTGTATCGGGGATTTCAATGAGTTCCTATACCCCTGGGAGAAGATGGGTAGAAGACCAGCTAATTATTCCAGAATGACATTGTTTCGGTAGTCACTCAATGATTGTGCTTTAATAGAACTGGACAGTACATGTTGCGAGTTTACGTAGTCTAACAACCGAGACGGGGATGAGTTAGTGAAGGAGAAGCTGGATAATGTATTTTGCTCTTTGGATTGGAGTTTCACATACCCATCTTCCACAGTGTTTGCTTTTCCATCGATCGGCTCGGATCACTGCCCACTTGTGTTGCACACTCATTATTAGCCTGTCAAGCCAAAAAAGACCTTTCATTATGAAGCTTACTAGAATCAACATACTGAATGCACCGAGGTAGTTCAATCTGTATGGGAGAGGAGTCACTCTTCCTTACCATCCAAACTGCAAGCAGTATCTCATAAGTTAACTAGCTGGAGTTGGTCTCGCTTCAGTAATGCCAAGCAGCGTATTTTGCAACTACAGCAACAGCTTCAGACCATTACAAATCGGAAAAATTATCAAATGGGAGATAAAGAGTTAGCCACTACACTTTGAACTGAAATGCAGCAAATGTGGAATCAGGAGGAGCAATTATGGGCGATGCGTTCTAGGCTTAACTGGTTAACATGGGGTGACAAGAACTCAAAATTTTTCCATGCTTGTACAGTGCAAAGGAGACAGAGAAACAGAATTTGTATACTTAAAGATGAACACCAGAACTAGCAGAGAGAGCCAGAACAACTTAAAACAATTACTATGAATTTTTTTACTCGACTTTATCAATCAGTGGGATACAGAGATTTTAATCCATCTCTACTCCAATGTCCAGCCATAGTTACTTCACAAATGAATGAACACCTCATGAGTAAGGTAACAGAAGAGGAAGTATACCAAGCTACCTTTCAGTTGGGTGCATCCAAGGCTCCTGGACCAGACGGCCTCAATGGTCTATTCTACAGGCATCACTGGAACATCATCAAAAAAACAATTGTCAAAACTGTGCAAGACTTCTTTGAATCTGGTCACATGCATCCAAACTTAAACAAAACGATTCTGACCTTGGTTCCTAAAGTTCATCGCCCTGAAAGCATTGACCAGTATCGCCCTATTAGTCTATGTAACTTTGCATACAAGATTATCTCTAAAGTTATGGCAAATAGATTGAAGTGTTGGCTCCCTAGTCTGATCACTCTAGAACAAGCAGCTTTTGTAAGTGGCAGACAGATTCAAGATAACATCATGGTCATTCAAGAAGTTTTTCACCAGTTTAAGGTTCGATCCAAAACAAAAAAAAAATTCAACCTTATTCTCAAGACAGACATGCAGAAAGCCTATGATCGTGTTGAATGGGACTTTGTCGCAGCTTATTTAAAACAGTTGGGCTTCACAAATAGATGGGTAATGATGGTCATGGCATGCATCACAACGGTTTCTTTCAGTATTCGCTTCAATGGAGAACAGCTCCCATATTTTAAACCTACTAGAGGAATCCGTCAAGGTGACCCCCTATCCCCTTACATTTTTATTTTAATGGCTAATGCTTTATCAACAGTTATCAAGCAAGCAATCAATATGGGTAACTTACAGGGGATCCAATTTAATCGTGCCTGCCCTCAGCTATCCCATTTATTTTTTGCTGATGATGCAGCTTTTTTTCCTCAAAGCTTCAATCTCTGAATGCCAAAATCTCATTAATCTATTAAACCAATACTACCATGCAACCGGTCAGCTTATCAACCGGAATAAGTCTGCGATATTTTTCAGTCAAAATTGTCCTATGACACTACAGGATACTTTACAAAGTGAACTACGAATACCTGTGGTGAGTAGATATGGCAAGTACCTGGGCATCCCTTCAGATTGGGGGCGTTCAAAACGTGAGATGTTCTCCTGAATCCTGGCAAAAATGAATGCAAAATTAGCTGGTTGGAAGGAAAACTTTTTT